>NW_026607996.1:0-95868 GCF_029499605.1 Hyla sarda | reverse complement strand
TATTATTCTTCTTTTTCTTCTTTTTTTTCGTCTAATGCATACCCCATCAGTGCAGCAATGCTTATTCAATACCGCCAGCAGATGGAGACACTGGGGGATAATTTTCTAAGGATTTATACTGATTTTTCCTGTCTGAATTTGTCGCACAGAAAGTTGCAGGCCAAATATGTGTGACATTTCTGCGACTTTAGCTTCTAGAGCATTTTTACAACATTATACATAGGTGCTGAATACATAAAAAGCGACTGTTCAGCGACAGACAAGTCGCATCGGCTGAAAGTAGGCCAGAATGTCAGTCCATGTTGGAGCAGGTTTAGATACAGTCTAAAGCATAGATCTCAAAGTCTGTGCACAGAATTTAGCAAGGGCCTCGCACCTTCTGATGCATCAGGTAGGTGCACAATAGCATAGCCTAACCCTCTGTACTTTGGTCTATATTGATGCGGGACATAGACAGCCAGCTGATGACCAATCCATTAGTGCAATGGATGGCTGGAAGCATTTGTCTTTGCCTTTGCAATACCACAGAAGCAATGCATGGTCAATGTACAGCAATGACACACCTGTGTGAACAGCCAGGAGACCCCCCCCCCCCCATGTTATGTTACATAGTTACATAGTTAGTACGGTCGAAAAAAGACATATGTCCATCACGTTCAACCAGGGAATTAAGGGGTAGGGGTGTGGCGCGATATTGGGGAAGGGATGAGATTTTATATTTCTTCATAAGCATTAATCTTATTTTGTCAATTAGGAACATTCAGCACCCACCCGCTATCAAGGCAGCTGCCTATCATGTCATGCCCTACCTGCACAGGTGTGCTGGCTACTCAAATGATCCAATTAAGGAGGCCATTTAGTCAGCAGCAGCAGAAGTCCTGTGCCTGGACGCTCCAACAGGGGCCAGACACAAGCAGAAGCAGAAGCAGCAGAAGCAGCAGCAGCACCACCTTTTGTTTTTTGGCTGCAGCAGCAGCAAGGCCCACAGGGCTGGCTAGCTGGCTAGCCAGCAAGCAGGTAGCAATGAAAGTAGGAATCTTTCTTTTTAACCCTGTAAGGGGGTGGTGCACTGTACCCGAAGATACTGCCATATCGGGTCAATGCATAGGGCGACGGAAGCAAGCTTCGAAATCGGCCCCCGTTCTCAAAAATCCATTTAATATATGGTCCCCAGATAGGGGACGTATCAGATATTAAACTGATAAGAACAGATACTACACTTGATCTTAGCCAAAAGGCCGAGAAGCGATAACCGTGAAAGGGGCGGGCCCAACAAGGTCCCCTTCATGGGCACTATCACTGCTTGCTGTCAGGGAGGCTGCCAGACAATTTTCCATGCACACTCTGGGCTGGGGGGCAGTCAACCACCAGTACACACAGCAGAACCTAAACCCATACCATTATTGCTAAGCAGCAAGACAGGGGCCCATTGCACTCCCACGGGGCCTTTTTAAATGCAATCCATAACCCGGATTTGCCAGGAACCCTTCTTACTCCTCCTACTTGCATGTGACACTGGGCTTAGGATCTGCATAGGAAACACACACACAAGCACACACCTACCTTTGTTGCCTGCAGATGCCTCCTTGGCTGTCCCCAAACGGTATCAAACCAACACCCACGGGAAGCTGTAAGCATAGAGGACATGCCTGCACCCCATTGGACTTACCTGTGTGGGTTAAATCCGGGTTATTTGACAACCTATGGCGGTGATGGTTCTGCTCAGGCAGAGCAGTGCTGATGCTCCTCATAAAGCTGTCGCTGCTGTGAAGGTTCTAGGTGACATCACAAATCCCTTTGGTTACATACACAACAAAGCTGGGTTGTTGTTGTTTACACTCTGCAAGGCCTGTGGAAGTGAGTGACATCATAGCACTGTAGTTCTGAGGGTTCAAGATGGATGCAACAATCTCCTGTTGCTTCTATGAAGGCCGTAATAGACGACATCACCAAACAGCTCCATAGTCACATACACAGCAAAGGAGAGATGTTGTTTACACCTAGTGATGTCAGTGGTATTGAGTGACATCACAGCACAGTGCTAAGGCTCCTGGGCCTGGACACAGCAGCGGCTGCAATATCTCAACGGAGAATACGTTTATATCTATATGTGTGTGTGCGCATATATATATATATATATATATATATATATATATATATATATATATTCTCCGCCGAAATCACTTTTAAACCCATTTCCACCTTTTTTTCCCTTCTCTTCCTCTTACTTTTTTTTCACGTTTTTTTACGTTTTTCTCCTTTTCGCCTCTTTTCTGGGCGTATTATTCTTCTTTTTCTTCTTTTTTTTCGTCTAATGCATACCCCATCAGTGCAGCAATGCTTATTCAATACCGCCAGCAGATGGAGACACTGGGGGATAATTTTCTAAGGATTTATACTGATTTTTCCTGTCTGAATTTGTCGCACAGAAAGTTGCAGGCCAAATATGTGTGACATTTCTGCGACTTTAGCTTCTAGAGCATTTTTACAACATTATACATAGGTGCTGAATACATAAAAAGCGACTGTTCAGCGACAGACAAGTCGCATCGGCTGAAAGTAGGCCAGAATGTCAGTCCATGTTGGAGCAGGTTTAGATACAGTCTAAAGCATAGATCTCAAAGTCTGTGCACAGAATTTAGCAAGGGCCTCGCACCTTCTGATGCATCAGGTAGGTGCACAATAGCATAGCCTAACCCTCTGTACTTTGGTCTATATTGATGCGGGACATAGACAGCCAGCTGATGACCAATCCATTAGTGCAATGGATGGCTGGAAGCATTTGTCTTTGCCTTTGCAATACCACAGAAGCAATGCATGGTCAATGTACAGCAATGACACACCTGTGTGAACAGCCAGGAGACCCCCCCCCCCCCATGTTATGTTACATAGTTACATAGTTAGTACGGTCGAAAAAAGACATATGTCCATCACGTTCAACCAGGGAATTAAGGGGTAGGGGTGTGGCGCGATATTGGGGAAGGGATGAGATTTTATATTTCTTCATAAGCATTAATCTTATTTTGTCAATTAGGAACATTCAGCACCCACCCGCTATCAAGGCAGCTGCCTATCATGTCATGCCCTACCTGCACAGGTGTGCTGGCTACTCAAATGATCCAATTAAGGAGGCCATTTAGTCAGCAGCAGCAGAAGTCCTGTGCCTGGACGCTCCAACAGGGGCCAGACACAAGCAGAAGCAGAAGCAGCAGAAGCAGCAGCAGCACCACCTTTTGTTTTTTGGCTGCAGCAGCAGCAAGGCCCACAGGGCTGGCTAGCTGGCTAGCCAGCAAGCAGGTAGCAATGAAAGTAGGAATCTTTCTTTTTAACCCTGTAAGGGGGTGGTGCACTGTACCCGAAGATACTGCCATATCGGGTCAATGCATAGGGCGACGGAAGCAAGCTTCGAAATCGGCCCCCGTTCTCAAAAATCCATTTAATATATGGTCCCCAGATAGGGGACGTATCAGATATTAAACTGATAAGAACAGATACTACACTTGATCTTAGCCAAAAGGCCGAGAAGCGATAACCGTGAAAGGGGCGGGCCCAACAAGGTCCCCTTCATGGGCACTATCACTGCTTGCTGTCAGGGAGGCTGCCAGACAATTTTCCATGCACACTCTGGGCTGGGGGGCAGTCAACCACCAGTACACACAGCAGAACCTAAACCCATACCATTATTGCTAAGCAGCAAGACAGGGGCCCATTGCACTCCCACGGGGCCTTTTTAAATGCAATCCATAACCCGGATTTGCCAGGAACCCTTCTTACTCCTCCTACTTGCATGTGACACTGGGCTTAGGATCTGCATAGGAAACACACACACAAGCACACACCTACCTTTGTTGCCTGCAGATGCCTCCTTGGCTGTCCCCAAACGGTATCAAACCAACACCCACGGGAAGCTGTAAGCATAGAGGACATGCCTGCACCCCATTGGACTTACCTGTGTGGGTTAAATCCGGGTTATTTGACAACCTATGGCGGTGATGGTTCTGCTCAGGCAGAGCAGTGCTGATGCTCCTCATAAAGCTGTCGCTGCTGTGAAGGTTCTAGGTGACATCACAAATCCCTTTGGTTACATACACAACAAAGCTGGGTTGTTGTTGTTTACACTCTGCAAGGCCTGTGGAAGTGAGTGACATCATAGCACTGTAGTTCTGAGGGTTCAAGATGGATGCAACAATCTCCTGTTGCTTCTATGAAGGCCGTAATAGACGACATCACCAAACAGCTCCATAGTCACATACACAGCAAAGGAGAGATGTTGTTTACACCTAGTGATGTCAGTGGTATTGAGTGACATCACAGCACAGTGCTAAGGCTCCTGGGCCTGGACACAGCAGCGGCTGCAATATCTCAACGGAGAATACGTTTATATCTATATGTGTGTGTGCGCATATATATATATATATATATATATATATATATATATTTCTCCGCCGAAATCACTTTTAAACCCATTTCCACCTTTTTTTCCCTTCTCTTCCTCTTACTTTTTTTTCACGTTTTTTTACGTTTTTCTCCTTTTCGCCTCTTTTCTGGGCGTATTATTCTTCTTTTTCTTCTTTTTTTTCGTCTAATGCATACCCCATCAGTGCAGCAATGCTTATTCAATACCGCCAGCAGATGGAGACACTGGGGGATAATTTTCTAAGGATTTATACTGATTTTTCCTGTCTGAATTTGTCGCACAGAAAGTTGCAGGCCAAATATGTGTGACATTTCTGCGACTTTAGCTTCTAGAGCATTTTTACAACATTATACATAGGTGCTGAATACATAAAAAGCGACTGTTCAGCGACAGACAAGTCGCATCGGCTGAAAGTAGGCCAGAATGTCAGTCCATGTTGGAGCAGGTTTAGATACAGTCTAAAGCATAGATCTCAAAGTCTGTGCACAGAATTTAGCAAGGGCCTCGCACCTTCTGATGCATCAGGTAGGTGCACAATAGCATAGCCTAACCCTCTGTACTTTGGTCTATATTGATGCGGGACATAGACAGCCAGCTGATGACCAATCCATTAGTGCAATGGATGGCTGGAAGCATTTGTCTTTGCCTTTGCAATACCACAGAAGCAATGCATGGTCAATGTACAGCAATGACACACCTGTGTGAACAGCCAGGAGACCCCCCCCCCCCCATGTTATGTTACATAGTTACATAGTTAGTACGGTCGAAAAAAGACATATGTCCATCACGTTCAACCAGGGAATTAAGGGGTAGGGGTGTGGCGCGATATTGGGGAAGGGATGAGATTTTATATTTCTTCATAAGCATTAATCTTATTTTGTCAATTAGGAACATTCAGCACCCACCCGCTATCAAGGCAGCTGCCTATCATGTCATGCCCTACCTGCACAGGTGTGCTGGCTACTCAAATGATCCAATTAAGGAGGCCATTTAGTCAGCAGCAGCAGAAGTCCTGTGCCTGGACGCTCCAACAGGGGCCAGACACAAGCAGAAGCAGAAGCAGCAGAAGCAGCAGCAGCACCACCTTTTGTTTTTTGGCTGCAGCAGCAGCAAGGCCCACAGGGCTGGCTAGCTGGCTAGCCAGCAAGCAGGTAGCAATGAAAGTAGGAATCTTTCTTTTTAACCCTGTAAGGGGGTGGTGCACTGTACCCGAAGATACTGCCATATCGGGTCAATGCATAGGGCGACGGAAGCAAGCTTCGAAATCGGCCCCCGTTCTCAAAAATCCATTTAATATATGGTCCCCAGATAGGGGACGTATCAGATATTAAACTGATAAGAACAGATACTACACTTGATCTTAGCCAAAAGGCCGAGAAGCGATAACCGTGAAAGGGGCGGGCCCAACAAGGTCCCCTTCATGGGCACTATCACTGCTTGCTGTCAGGGAGGCTGCCAGACAATTTTCCATGCACACTCTGGGCTGGGGGGCAGTCAACCACCAGTACACACAGCAGAACCTAAACCCATACCATTATTGCTAAGCAGCAAGACAGGGGCCCATTGCACTCCCACGGGGCCTTTTTAAATGCAATCCATAACCCGGATTTGCCAGGAACCCTTCTTACTCCTCCTACTTGCATGTGACACTGGGCTTAGGATCTGCATAGGAAACACACACACAAGCACACACCTACCTTTGTTGCCTGCAGATGCCTCCTTGGCTGTCCCCAAACGGTATCAAACCAACACCCACGGGAAGCTGTAAGCATAGAGGACATGCCTGCACCCCATTGGACTTACCTGTGTGGGTTAAATCCGGGTTATTTGACAACCTATGGCGGTGATGGTTCTGCTCAGGCAGAGCAGTGCTGATGCTCCTCATAAAGCTGTCGCTGCTGTGAAGGTTCTAGGTGACATCACAAATCCCTTTGGTTACATACACAACAAAGCTGGGTTGTTGTTGTTTACACTCTGCAAGGCCTGTGGAAGTGAGTGACATCATAGCACTGTAGTTCTGAGGGTTCAAGATGGATGCAACAATCTCCTGTTGCTTCTATGAAGGCCGTAATAGACGACATCACCAAACAGCTCCATAGTCACATACACAGCAAAGGAGAGATGTTGTTTACACCTAGTGATGTCAGTGGTATTGAGTGACATCACAGCACAGTGCTAAGGCTCCTGGGCCTGGACACAGCAGCGGCTGCAATATCTCAACGGAGAATACGTTTATATCTATATGTGTGTGTGCGCATATATATATATATATATATATATATATATATATATATATATATATTCTCCGCCGAAATCACTTTTAAACCCATTTCCACCTTTTTTTCCCTTCTCTTCCTCTTACTTTTTTTTCACGTTTTTTTACGTTTTTCTCCTTTTCGCCTCTTTTCTGGGCGTATTATTCTTCTTTTTCTTCTTTTTTTTCGTCTAATGCATACCCCATCAGTGCAGCAATGCTTATTCAATACCGCCAGCAGATGGAGACACTGGGGGATAATTTTCTAAGGATTTATACTGATTTTTCCTGTCTGAATTTGTCGCACAGAAAGTTGCAGGCCAAATATGTGTGACATTTCTGCGACTTTAGCTTCTAGAGCATTTTTACAACATTATACATAGGTGCTGAATACATAAAAAGCGACTGTTCAGCGACAGACAAGTCGCATCGGCTGAAAGTAGGCCAGAATGTCAGTCCATGTTGGAGCAGGTTTAGATACAGTCTAAAGCATAGATCTCAAAGTCTGTGCACAGAATTTAGCAAGGGCCTCGCACCTTCTGATGCATCAGGTAGGTGCACAATAGCATAGCCTAACCCTCTGTACTTTGGTCTATATTGATGCGGGACATAGACAGCCAGCTGATGACCAATCCATTAGTGCAATGGATGGCTGGAAGCATTTGTCTTTGCCTTTGCAATACCACAGAAGCAATGCATGGTCAATGTACAGCAATGACACACCTGTGTGAACAGCCAGGAGACCCCCCCCCCCCCATGTTATGTTACATAGTTACATAGTTAGTACGGTCGAAAAAAGACATATGTCCATCACGTTCAACCAGGGAATTAAGGGGTAGGGGTGTGGCGCGATATTGGGGAAGGGATGAGATTTTATATTTCTTCATAAGCATTAATCTTATTTTGTCAATTAGGAACATTCAGCACCCACCCGCTATCAAGGCAGCTGCCTATCATGTCATGCCCTACCTGCACAGGTGTGCTGGCTACTCAAATGATCCAATTAAGGAGGCCATTTAGTCAGCAGCAGCAGAAGTCCTGTGCCTGGACGCTCCAACAGGGGCCAGACACAAGCAGAAGCAGAAGCAGCAGAAGCAGCAGCAGCACCACCTTTTGTTTTTTGGCTGCAGCAGCAGCAAGGCCCACAGGGCTGGCTAGCTGGCTAGCCAGCAAGCAGGTAGCAATGAAAGTAGGAATCTTTCTTTTTAACCCTGTAAGGGGGTGGTGCACTGTACCCGAAGATACTGCCATATCGGGTCAATGCATAGGGCGACGGAAGCAAGCTTCGAAATCGGCCCCCGTTCTCAAAAATCCATTTAATATATGGTCCCCAGATAGGGGACGTATCAGATATTAAACTGATAAGAACAGATACTACACTTGATCTTAGCCAAAAGGCCGAGAAGCGATAACCGTGAAAGGGGCGGGCCCAACAAGGTCCCCTTCATGGGCACTATCACTGCTTGCTGTCAGGGAGGCTGCCAGACAATTTTCCATGCACACTCTGGGCTGGGGGGCAGTCAACCACCAGTACACACAGCAGAACCTAAACCCATACCATTATTGCTAAGCAGCAAGACAGGGGCCCATTGCACTCCCACGGGGCCTTTTTAAATGCAATCCATAACCCGGATTTGCCAGGAACCCTTCTTACTCCTCCTACTTGCATGTGACACTGGGCTTAGGATCTGCATAGGAAACACACACACAAGCACACACCTACCTTTGTTGCCTGCAGATGCCTCCTTGGCTGTCCCCAAACGGTATCAAACCAACACCCACGGGAAGCTGTAAGCATAGAGGACATGCCTGCACCCCATTGGACTTACCTGTGTGGGTTAAATCCGGGTTATTTGACAACCTATGGCGGTGATGGTTCTGCTCAGGCAGAGCAGTGCTGATGCTCCTCATAAAGCTGTCGCTGCTGTGAAGGTTCTAGGTGACATCACAAATCCCTTTGGTTACATACACAACAAAGCTGGGTTGTTGTTGTTTACACTCTGCAAGGCCTGTGGAAGTGAGTGACATCATAGCACTGTAGTTCTGAGGGTTCAAGATGGATGCAACAATCTCCTGTTGCTTCTATGAAGGCCGTAATAGACGACATCACCAAACAGCTCCATAGTCACATACACAGCAAAGGAGAGATGTTGTTTACACCTAGTGATGTCAGTGGTATTGAGTGACATCACAGCACAGTGCTAAGGCTCCTGGGCCTGGACACAGCAGCGGCTGCAATATCTCAACGGAGAATACGTTTATATCTATATGTGTGTGTGCGCATATATATATATATATATATATATATATATATATATATATATATATCTCCGCCGAAATCACTTTTAAACCCATTTCCACCTTTTTTTCCCTTCTCTTCCTCTTACTTTTTTTTCACGTTTTTTTACGTTTTTCTCCTTTTCGCCTCTTTTCTGGGCGTATTATTCTTCTTTTTCTTCTTTTTTTTCGTCTAATGCATACCCCATCAGTGCAGCAATGCTTATTCAATACCGCCAGCAGATGGAGACACTGGGGGATAATTTTCTAAGGATTTATACTGATTTTTCCTGTCTGAATTTGTCGCACAGAAAGTTGCAGGCCAAATATGTGTGACATTTCTGCGACTTTAGCTTCTAGAGCATTTTTACAACATTATACATAGGTGCTGAATACATAAAAAGCGACTGTTCAGCGACAGACAAGTCGCATCGGCTGAAAGTAGGCCAGAATGTCAGTCCATGTTGGAGCAGGTTTAGATACAGTCTAAAGCATAGATCTCAAAGTCTGTGCACAGAATTTAGCAAGGGCCTCGCACCTTCTGATGCATCAGGTAGGTGCACAATAGCATAGCCTAACCCTCTGTACTTTGGTCTATATTGATGCGGGACATAGACAGCCAGCTGATGACCAATCCATTAGTGCAATGGATGGCTGGAAGCATTTGTCTTTGCCTTTGCAATACCACAGAAGCAATGCATGGTCAATGTACAGCAATGACACACCTGTGTGAACAGCCAGGAGACCCCCCCCCCCCCATGTTATGTTACATAGTTACATAGTTAGTACGGTCGAAAAAAGACATATGTCCATCACGTTCAACCAGGGAATTAAGGGGTAGGGGTGTGGCGCGATATTGGGGAAGGGATGAGATTTTATATTTCTTCATAAGCATTAATCTTATTTTGTCAATTAGGAACATTCAGCACCCACCCGCTATCAAGGCAGCTGCCTATCATGTCATGCCCTACCTGCACAGGTGTGCTGGCTACTCAAATGATCCAATTAAGGAGGCCATTTAGTCAGCAGCAGCAGAAGTCCTGTGCCTGGACGCTCCAACAGGGGCCAGACACAAGCAGAAGCAGAAGCAGCAGAAGCAGCAGCAGCACCACCTTTTGTTTTTTGGCTGCAGCAGCAGCAAGGCCCACAGGGCTGGCTAGCTGGCTAGCCAGCAAGCAGGTAGCAATGAAAGTAGGAATCTTTCTTTTTAACCCTGTAAGGGGGTGGTGCACTGTACCCGAAGATACTGCCATATCGGGTCAATGCATAGGGCGACGGAAGCAAGCTTCGAAATCGGCCCCCGTTCTCAAAAATCCATTTAATATATGGTCCCCAGATAGGGGACGTATCAGATATTAAACTGATAAGAACAGATACTACACTTGATCTTAGCCAAAAGGCCGAGAAGCGATAACCGTGAAAGGGGCGGGCCCAACAAGGTCCCCTTCATGGGCACTATCACTGCTTGCTGTCAGGGAGGCTGCCAGACAATTTTCCATGCACACTCTGGGCTGGGGGGCAGTCAACCACCAGTACACACAGCAGAACCTAAACCCATACCATTATTGCTAAGCAGCAAGACAGGGGCCCATTGCACTCACGGGGCCTTTTTAAATGCAATCCATAACCCGGATTTGCCAGGAACCCTTCTTACTCCTCCTACTTGCATGTGACACTGGGCTTAGGATCTGCATAGGAAACACACACACAAGCACACACCTACCTTTGTTGCCTGCAGATGCCTCCTTGGCTGTCCCCAAACGGTATCAAACCAACACCCACGGGAAGCTGTAAGCATAGAGGACATGCCTGCACCCCATTGGACTTACCTGTGTGGGTTAAATCCGGGTTATTTGACAACCTATGGCGGTGATGGTTCTGCTCAGGCAGAGCAGTGCTGATGCTCCTCATAAAGCTGTCGCTGCTGTGAAGGTTCTAGGTGACATCACAAATCCCTTTGGTTACATACACAACAAAGCTGGGTTGTTGTTGTTTACACTCTGCAAGGCCTGTGGAAGTGAGTGACATCATAGCACTGTAGTTCTGAGGGTTCAAGATGGATGCAACAATCTCCTGTTGCTTCTATGAAGGCCGTAATAGACGACATCACCAAACAGCTCCATAGTCACATACACAGCAAAGGAGAGATGTTGTTTACACCTAGTGATGTCAGTGGTATTGAGTGACATCACAGCACAGTGCTAAGGCTCCTGGGCCTGGACACAGCAGCGGCTGCAATATCTCAACGGAGAATACGTTTATATCTATATGTGTGTGTGCGCATATATATATATATATATATATATATATATATATATATATATATATTTCTCCGCCGAAATCACTTTTAAACCCATTTCCACCTTTTTTTCCCTTCTCTTCCTCTTACTTTTTTTTCACGTTTTTTTACGTTTTTCTCCTTTTCGCCTCTTTTCTGGGCGTATTATTCTTCTTTTTCTTCTTTTTTTTCGTCTAATGCATACCCCATCAGTGCAGCAATGCTTATTCAATACCGCCAGCAGATGGAGACACTGGGGGATAATTTTCTAAGGATTTATACTGATTTTTCCTGTCTGAATTTGTCGCACAGAAAGTTGCAGGCCAAATATGTGTGACATTTCTGCGACTTTAGCTTCTAGAGCATTTTTACAACATTATACATAGGTGCTGAATACATAAAAAGCGACTGTTCAGCGACAGACAAGTCGCATCGGCTGAAAGTAGGCCAGAATGTCAGTCCATGTTGGAGCAGGTTTAGATACAGTCTAAAGCATAGATCTCAAAGTCTGTGCACAGAATTTAGCAAGGGCCTCGCACCTTCTGATGCATCAGGTAGGTGCACAATAGCATAGCCTAACCCTCTGTACTTTGGTCTATATTGATGCGGGACATAGACAGCCAGCTGATGACCAATCCATTAGTGCAATGGATGGCTGGAAGCATTTGTCTTTGCCTTTGCAATACCACAGAAGCAATGCATGGTCAATGTACAGCAATGACACACCTGTGTGAACAGCCAGGAGACCCCCCCCCCCCCATGTTATGTTACATAGTTACATAGTTAGTACGGTCGAAAAAAGACATATGTCCATCACGTTCAACCAGGGAATTAAGGGGTAGGGGTGTGGCGCGATATTGGGGAAGGGATGAGATTTTATATTTCTTCATAAGCATTAATCTTATTTTGTCAATTAGGAACATTCAGCACCCACCCGCTATCAAGGCAGCTGCCTATCATGTCATGCCCTACCTGCACAGGTGTGCTGGCTACTCAAATGATCCAATTAAGGAGGCCATTTAGTCAGCAGCAGCAGAAGTCCTGTGCCTGGACGCTCCAACAGGGGCCAGACACAAGCAGAAGCAGAAGCAGCAGAAGCAGCAGCAGCACCACCTTTTGTTTTTTGGCTGCAGCAGCAGCAAGGCCCACAGGGCTGGCTAGCTGGCTAGCCAGCAAGCAGGTAGCAATGAAAGTAGGAATCTTTCTTTTTAACCCTGTAAGGGGGTGGTGCACTGTACCCGAAGATACTGCCATATCGGGTCAATGCATAGGGCGACGGAAGCAAGCTTCGAAATCGGCCCCCGTTCTCAAAAATCCATTTAATATATGGTCCCCAGATAGGGGACGTATCAGATATTAAACTGATAAGAACAGATACTACACTTGATCTTAGCCAAAAGGCCGAGAAGCGATAACCGTGAAAGGGGCGGGCCCAACAAGGTCCCCTTCATGGGCACTATCACTGCTTGCTGTCAGGGAGGCTGCCAGACAATTTTCCATGCACACTCTGGGCTGGGGGGCAGTCAACCACCAGTACACACAGCAGAACCTAAACCCATACCATTATTGCTAAGCAGCAAGACAGGGGCCCATTGCACTCCCACGGGGCCTTTTTAAATGCAATCCATAACCCGGATTTGCCAGGAACCCTTCTTACTCCTCCTACTTGCATGTGACACTGGGCTTAGGATCTGCATAGGAAACACACACACAAGCACACACCTACCTTTGTTGCCTGCAGATGCCTCCTTGGCTGTCCCCAAACGGTATCAAACCAACACCCACGGGAAGCTGTAAGCATAGAGGACATGCCTGCACCCCATTGGACTTACCTGTGTGGGTTAAATCCGGGTTATTTGACAACCTATGGCGGTGATGGTTCTGCTCAGGCAGAGCAGTGCTGATGCTCCTCATAAAGCTGTCGCTGCTGTGAAGGTTCTAGGTGACATCACAAATCCCTTTGGTTACATACACAACAAAGCTGGGTTGTTGTTGTTTACACTCTGCAAGGCCTGTGGAAGTGAGTGACATCATAGCACTGTAGTTCTGAGGGTTCAAGATGGATGCAACAATCTCCTGTTGCTTCTATGAAGGCCGTAATAGACGACATCACCAAACAGCTCCATAGTCACATACACAGCAAAGGAGAGATGTTGTTTACACCTAGTGATGTCAGTGGTATTGAGTGACATCACAGCACAGTGCTAAGGCTCCTGGGCCTGGACACAGCAGCGGCTGCAATATCTCAACGGAGAATACGTTTATATCTATATGTGTGTGTGCGCATATATATATATATATATATATATATATATATATATATATATATATTTCTCCGCCGAAATCACTTTTAAACCCATTTCCACCTTTTTTTCCCTTCTCTTCCTCTTACTTTTTTTTCACGTTTTTTTACGTTTTTCTCCTTTTCGCCTCTTTTCTGGGCGTATTATTCTTCTTTTTCTTCTTTTTTTTCGTCTAATGCATACCCCATCAGTGCAGCAATGCTTATTCAATACCGCCAGCAGATGGAGACACTGGGGGATAATTTTCTAAGGATTTATACTGATTTTTCCTGTCTGAATTTGTCGCACAGAAAGTTGCAGGCCAAATATGTGTGACATTTCTGCGACTTTAGCTTCTAGAGCATTTTTACAACATTATACATAGGTGCTGAATACATAAAAAGCGACTGTTCAGCGACAGACAAGTCGCATCGGCTGAAAGTAGGCCAGAATGTCAGTCCATGTTGGAGCAGGTTTAGATACAGTCTAAAGCATAGATCTCAAAGTCTGTGCACAGAATTTAGCAAGGGCCTCGCACCTTCTGATGCATCAGGTAGGTGCACAATAGCATAGCCTAACCCTCTGTACTTTGGTCTATATTGATGCGGGACATAGACAGCCAGCTGATGACCAATCCATTAGTGCAATGGATGGCTGGAAGCATTTGTCTTTGCCTTTGCAATACCACAGAAGCAATGCATGGTCAATGTACAGCAATGACACACCTGTGTGAACAGCCAGGAGACCCCCCCCCCCCCCATGTTATGTTACATAGTTACATAGTTAGTACGGTCGAAAAAAGACATATGTCCATCACGTTCAACCAGGGAATTAAGGGGTAGGGGTGTGGCGCGATATTGGGGAAGGGATGAGATTTTATATTTCTTCATAAGCATTAATCTTATTTTGTCAATTAGGAACATTCAGCACCCACCCGCTATCAAGGCAGCTGCCTATCATGTCATGCCCTACCTGCACAGGTGTGCTGGCTACTCAAATGATCCAATTAAGGAGGCCATTTAGTCAGCAGCAGCAGAAGTCCTGTGCCTGGACGCTCCAACAGGGGCCAGACACAAGCAGAAGCAGAAGCAGCAGAAGCAGCAGCAGCACCACCTTTTGTTTTTTGGCTGCAGCAGCAGCAAGGCCCACAGGGCTGGCTAGCTGGCTAGCCAGCAAGCAGGTAGCAATGAAAGTAGGAATCTTTCTTTTTAACCCTGTAAGGGGGTGGTGCACTGTACCCGAAGATACTGCCATATCGGGTCAATGCATAGGGCGACGGAAGCAAGCTTCGAAATCGGCCCCCGTTCTCAAAAATCCATTTAATATATGGTCCCCAGATAGGGGACGTATCAGATATTAAACTGATAAGAACAGATACTACACTTGATCTTAGCCAAAAGGCCGAGAAGCGATAACCGTGAAAGGGGCGGGCCCAACAAGGTCCCCTTCATGGGCACTATCACTGCTTGCTGTCAGGGAGGCTGCCAGACAATTTTCCATGCACACTCTGGGCTGGGGGGCAGTCAACCACCAGTACACACAGCAGAACCTAAACCCATACCATTATTGCTAAGCAGCAAGACAGGGGCCCATTGCACTCCCACGGGGCCTTTTTAAATGCAATCCATAACCCGGATTTGCCAGGAACCCTTCTTACTCCTCCTACTTGCATGTGACACTGGGCTTAGGATCTGCATAGGAAACACACACACAAGCACACACCTACCTTTGTTGCCTGCAGATGCCTCCTTGGCTGTCCCCAAACGGTATCAAACCAACACCCACGGGAAGCTGTAAGCATAGAGGACATGCCTGCACCCCATTGGACTTACCTGTGTGGGTTAAATCCGGGTTATTTGACAACCTATGGCGGTGATGGTTCTGCTCAGGCAGAGCAGTGCTGATGCTCCTCATAAAGCTGTCGCTGCTGTGAAGGTTCTAGGTGACATCACAAATCCCTTTGGTTACATACACAACAAAGCTGGGTTGTTGTTGTTTACACTCTGCAAGGCCTGTGGAAGTGAGTGACATCATAGCACTGTAGTTCTGAGGGTTCAAGATGGATGCAACAATCTCCTGTTGCTTCTATGAAGGCCGTAATAGACGACATCACCAAACAGCTCCATAGTCACATACACAGCAAAGGAGAGATGTTGTTTACACCTAGTGATGTCAGTGGTATTGAGTGACATCACAGCACAGTGCTAAGGCTCCTGGGCCTGGACACAGCAGCGGCTGCAATATCTCAACGGAGAATACGTTTATATCTATATGTGTGTGTGCGCATATATATATATATATATATATATATATATATATATATATATATATATATTTCTCCGCCGAAATCACTTTTAAACCCATTTCCACCTTTTTTTCCCTTCTCTTCCTCTTACTTTTTTTTCACGTTTTTTTACGTTTTTCTCCTTTTCGCCTCTTTTCTGGGCGTATTATTCTTCTTTTTCTTCTTTTTTTTCGTCTAATGCATACCCCATCAGTGCAGCAATGCTTATTCAATACCGCCAGCAGATGGAGACACTGGGGGATAATTTTCTAAGGATTTATACTGATTTTTCCTGTCTGAATTTGTCGCACAGAAAGTTGCAGGCCAAATATGTGTGACATTTCTGCGACTTTAGCTTCTAGAGCATTTTTACAACATTATACATAGGTGCTGAATACATAAAAAGCGACTGTTCAGCGACAGACAAGTCGCATCGGCTGAAAGTAGGCCAGAATGTCAGTCCATGTTGGAGCAGGTTTAGATACAGTCTAAAGCATAGATCTCAAAGTCTGTGCACAGAATTTAGCAAGGGCCTCGCACCTTCTGATGCATCAGGTAGGTGCACAATAGCATAGCCTAACCCTCTGTACTTTGGTCTATATTGATGCGGGACATAGACAGCCAGCTGATGACCAATCCATTAGTGCAATGGATGGCTGGAAGCATTTGTCTTTGCCTTTGCAATACCACAGAAGCAATGCATGGTCAATGTACAGCAATGACACACCTGTGTGAACAGCCAGGAGACCCCCCCCCCCCCATGTTATGTTACATAGTTACATAGTTAGTACGGTCGAAAAAAGACATATGTCCATCACGTTCAACCAGGGAATTAAGGGGTAGGGGTGTGGCGCGATATTGGGGAAGGGATGAGATTTTATATTTCTTCATAAGCATTAATCTTATTTTGTCAATTAGGAACATTCAGCACCCACCCGCTATCAAGGCAGCTGCCTATCATGTCATGCCCTACCTGCACAGGTGTGCTGGCTACTCAAATGATCCAATTAAGGAGGCCATTTAGTCAGCAGCAGCAGAAGTCCTGTGCCTGGACGCTCCAACAGGGGCCAGACACAAGCAGAAGCAGAAGCAGCAGAAGCAGCAGCAGCACCACCTTTTGTTTTTTGGCTGCAGCAGCAGCAAGGCCCACAGGGCTGGCTAGCTGGCTAGCCAGCAAGCAGGTAGCAATGAAAGTAGGAATCTTTCTTTTTAACCCTGTAAGGGGGTGGTGCACTGTACCCGAAGATACTGCCATATCGGGTCAATGCATAGGGCGACGGAAGCAAGCTTCGAAATCGGCCCCCGTTCTCAAAAATCCATTTAATATATGGTCCCCAGATAGGGGACGTATCAGATATTAAACTGATAAGAACAGATACTACACTTGATCTTAGCCAAAAGGCCGAGAAGCGATAACCGTGAAAGGGGCGGGCCCAACAAGGTCCCCTTCATGGGCACTATCACTGCTTGCTGTCAGGGAGGCTGCCAGACAATTTTCCATGCACACTCTGGGCTGGGGGGCAGTCAACCACCAGTACACACAGCAGAACCTAAACCCATACCATTATTGCTAAGCAGCAAGACAGGGGCCCATTGCACTCCCACGGGGCCTTTTTAAATGCAATCCATAACCCGGATTTGCCAGGAACCCTTCTTACTCCTCCTACTTGCATGTGACACTGGGCTTAGGATCTGCATAGGAAACACACACACAAGCACACACCTACCTTTGTTGCCTGCAGATGCCTCCTTGGCTGTCCCCAAACGGTATCAAACCAACACCCACGGGAAGCTGTAAGCATAGAGGACATGCCTGCACCCCATTGGACTTACCTGTGTGGGTTAAATCCGGGTTATTTGACAACCTATGGCGGTGATGGTTCTGCTCAGGCAGAGCAGTGCTGATGCTCCTCATAAAGCTGTCGCTGCTGTGAAGGTTCTAGGTGACATCACAAATCCCTTTGGTTACATACACAACAAAGCTGGGTTGTTGTTGTTTACACTCTGCAAGGCCTGTGGAAGTGAGTGACATCATAGCACTGTAGTTCTGAGGGTTCAAGATGGATGCAACAATCTCCTGTTGCTTCTATGAAGGCCGTAATAGACGACATCACCAAACAGCTCCATAGTCACATACACAGCAAAGGAGAGATGTTGTTTACACCTAGTGATGTCAGTGGTATTGAGTGACATCACAGCACAGTGCTAAGGCTCCTGGGCCTGGACACAGCAGCGGCTGCAATATCTCAACGGAGAATACGTTTATATCTATATGTGTGTGTGCGCATATATATATATATATATATATATATATATATATATATATATATATTTCTCCGCCGAAATCACTTTTAAACCCATTTCCACCTTTTTTTCCCTTCTCTTCCTCTTACTTTTTTTTCACGTTTTTTTACGTTTTTCTCCTTTTCGCCTCTTTTCTGGGCGTATTATTCTTCTTTTTCTTCTTTTTTTTCGTCTAATGCATACCCCATCAGTGCAGCAATGCTTATTCAATACCGCCAGCAGATGGAGACACTGGGGGATAATTTTCTAAGGATTTATACTGATTTTTCCTGTCTGAATTTGTCGCACAGAAAGTTGCAGGCCAAATATGTGTGACATTTCTGCGACTTTAGCTTCTAGAGCATTTTTACAACATTATACATAGGTGCTGAATACATAAAAAGCGACTGTTCAGCGACAGACAAGTCGCATCGGCTGAAAGTAGGCCAGAATGTCAGTCCATGTTGGAGCAGGTTTAGATACAGTCTAAAGCATAGATCTCAAAGTCTGTGCACAGAATTTAGCAAGGGCCTCGCACCTTCTGATGCATCAGGTAGGTGCACAATAGCATAGCCTAACCCTCTGTACTTTGGTCTATATTGATGCGGGACATAGACAGCCAGCTGATGACCAATCCATTAGTGCAATGGATGGCTGGAAGCATTTGTCTTTGCCTTTGCAATACCACAGAAGCAATGCATGGTCAATGTACAGCAATGACACACCTGTGTGAACAGCCAGGAGACCCCCCCCCCCCCATGTTATGTTACATAGTTACATAGTTAGTACGGTCGAAAAAAGACATATGTCCATCACGTTCAACCAGGGAATTAAGGGGTAGGGGTGTGGCGCGATATTGGGGAAGGGATGAGATCTTATATTTCTTCATAAGCATTAATCTTATTTTGTCAATTAGGAACATTCAGCACCCACCCGCTATCAAGGCAGCTGCCTATCATGTCATGCCCTACCTGCACAGGTGTGCTGGCTACTCAAATGATCCAATTAAGGAGGCCATTTAGTCAGCAGCAGCAGAAGTCCTGTGCCTGGACGCTCCAACAGGGGCCAGACACAAGCAGAAGCAGAAGCAGCAGAAGCAGCAGAAGCAGCAGCAGCACCACCTTTTGTTTTTTGGCTGCAGCAGCAGCAAGGCCCACAGGGCTGGCTAGCTGGCTAGCCAGCAAGCAGGTAGCAATGAAAGTAGGAATCTTTCTTTTTAACCCTGTAAGGGGGTGGTGCACTGTACCCGAAGATACTGCCATATCGGGTCAATGCATAGGGCGACGGAAGCAAGCTTCGAAATCGGCCCCCGTTCTCAAAAATCCATTTAATATATGGTCCCCAGATAGGGGACGTATCAGATATTAAACTGATAAGAACAGATACTACACTTGATCTTAGCCAAAAGGCCGAGAAGCGATAACCGTGAAAGGGGCGGGCCCAACAAGGTCCCCTTCATGGGCACTATCACTGCTTGCTGTCAGGGAGGCTGCCAGACAATTTTCCATGCACACTCTGGGCTGGGGGGCAGTCAACCACCAGTACACACAGCAGAACCTAAACCCATACCATTATTGCTAAGCAGCAAGACAGGGGCCCATTGCACTCCCACGGGGCCTTTTTAAATGCAATCCATAACCCGGATTTGCCAGGAACCCTTCTTACTCCTCCTACTTGCATGTGACACTGGGCTTAGGATCTGCATAGGAAACACACACACAAGCACACACCTACCTTTGTTGCCTGCAGATGCCTCCTTGGCTGTCCCCAAACGGTATCAAACCAACACCCACGGGAAGCTGTAAGCATAGAGGACATGCCTGCACCCCATTGGACTTACCTGTGTGGGTTAAATCCGGGTTATTTGACAACCTATGGCGGTGATGGTTCTGCTCAGGCAGAGCAGTGCTGATGCTCCTCATAAAGCTGTCGCTGCTGTGAAGGTTCTAGGTGACATCACAAATCCCTTTGGTTACATACACAACAAAGCTGGGTTGTTGTTGTTTACACTCTGCAAGGCCTGTGGAAGTGAGTGACATCATAGCACTGTAGTTCTGAGGGTTCAAGATGGATGCAACAATCTCCTGTTGCTTCTATGAAGGCCGTAATAGACGACATCACCAAACAGCTCCATAGTCACATACACAGCAAAGGAGAGATGTTGTTTACACCTAGTGATGTCAGTGGTATTGAGTGACATCACAGCACAGTGCTAAGGCTCCTGGGCCTGGACACAGCAGCGGCTGCAATATCTCAACGGAGAATACGTTTATATCTATATGTGTGTGTGCGCATATATATATATATATATATATATATATATATATATATATATATATATATATATTTCTCCGCCGAAATCACTTTTAAACCCATTTCCACCTTTTTTTCCCTTCTCTTCCTCTTACTTTTTTTTCACGTTTTTTTACGTTTTTCTCCTTTTCGCCTCTTTTCTGGGCGTATTATTCTTCTTTTTCTTCTTTTTTTTCGTCTAATGCATACCCCATCAGTGCAGCAATGCTTATTCAATACCGCCAGCAGATGGAGACACTGGGGGATAATTTTCTAAGGATTTATACTGATTTTTCCTGTCTGAATTTGTCGCACAGAAAGTTGCAGGCTAAATATGTGTGACATTTCTGCGACTTTAGCTTCTAGAGCATTTTTACAACATTATACATAGGTGCTGAATACATAAAAAGCGACTGTTCAGCGACAGACAAGTCGCATCGGCTGAAAGTAGGCCAGAATGTCAGTCCATGTTGGAGCAGGTTTAGATACAGTCTAAAGCATAGATCTCAAAGTCTGTGCACAGAATTTAGCAAGGGCCTCGCACCTTCTGATGCATCAGGTAGGTGCACAATAGCATAGCCTAACCCTCTGTACTTTGGTCTATATTGATGCGGGACATAGACAGCCAGCTGATGACCAATCCATTAGTGCAATGGATGGCTGGAAGCATTTGTCTTTGCCTTTGCAATACCACAGAAGCAATGCATGGTCAATGTACAGCAATGACACACCTGTGTGAACAGCCAGGAGACCCCCCCCCCCCCATGTTATGTTACATAGTTACATAGTTAGTACGGTCGAAAAAAGACATATGTCCATCACGTTCAACCAGGGAATTAAGGGGTAGGGGTGTGGCGCGATATTGGGGAAGGGATGAGATTTTATATTTCTTCATAAGCATTAATCTTATTTTGTCAATTAGGAACATTCAGCACCCACCCGCTATCAAGGCAGCTGCCTATCATGTCATGCCCTACCTGCACAGGTGTGCTGGCTACTCAAATGATCCAATTAAGGAGGCCATTTAGTCAGCAGCAGCAGAAGTCCTGTGCCTGGACGCTCCAACAGGGGCCAGACACAAGCAGAAGCAGAAGCAGCAGAAGCAGCAGCAGCACCACCTTTTGTTTTTTGGCTGCAGCAGCAGCAAGGCCCACAGGGCTGGCTAGCTGGCTAGCCAGCAAGCAGGTAGCAATGAAAGTAGGAATCTTTCTTTTTAACCCTGTAAGGGGGTGGTGCACTGTACCCGAAGATACTGCCATATCGGGTCAATGCATAGGGCGACGGAAGCAAGCTTCGAAATCGGCCCCCGTTCTCAAAAATCCATTTAATATATGGTCCCCAGATAGGGGACGTATCAGATATTAAACTGATAAGAACAGATACTACACTTGATCTTAGCCAAAAGGCCGAGAAGCGATAACCGTGAAAGGGGCGGGCCCAACAAGGTCCCCTTCATGGGCACTATCACTGCTTGCTGTCAGGGAGGCTGCCAGACAATTTTCCATGCACACTCTGGGCTGGGGGGCAGTCAACCACCAGTACACACAGCAGAACCTAAACCCATACCATTATTGCTAAGCAGCAAGACAGGGGCCCATTGCACTCCCACGGGGCCTTTTTAAATGCAATCCATAACCCGGATTTGCCAGGAACCCTTCTTACTCCTCCTACTTGCATGTGACACTGGGCTTAGGATCTGCATAGGAAACACACACACAAGCACACACCTACCTTTGTTGCCTGCAGATGCCTCCTTGGCTGTCCCCAAACGGTATCAAACCAACACCCACGGGAAGCTGTAAGCATAGAGGACATGCCTGCACCCCATTGGACTTACCTGTGTGGGTTAAATCCGGGTTATTTGACAACCTATGGCGGTGATGGTTCTGCTCAGGCAGAGCAGTGCTGATGCTCCTCATAAAGCTGTCGCTGCTGTGAAGGTTCTAGGTGACATCACAAATCCCTTTGGTTACATACACAACAAAGCTGGGTTGTTGTTGTTTACACTCTGCAAGGCCTGTGGAAGTGAGTGACATCATAGCACTGTAGTTCTGAGGGTTCAAGATGGATGCAACAATCTCCTGTTGCTTCTATGAAGGCCGTAATAGACGACATCACCAAACAGCTCCATAGTCACATACACAGCAAAGGAGAGATGTTGTTTACACCTAGTGATGTCAGTGGTATTGAGTGACATCACAGCACAGTGCTAAGGCTCCTGGGCCTGGACACAGCAGCGGCTGCAATATCTCAACGGAGAATACGTTTATATCTATATGTGTGTGTGCGCATATATATATATATATATATATATATATATATATATATATATATATATATATATTTCTCCGCCGAAATCACTTTTAAACCCATTTCCACCTTTTTTTCCCTTCTCTTCCTCTTACTTTTTTTTCACGTTTTTTTACGTTTTTCTCCTTTTCGCCTCTTTTCTGGGCGTATTATTCTTCTTTTTCTTCTTTTTTTTCGTCTAATGCATACCCCATCAGTGCAGCAATGCTTATTCAATACCGCCAGCAGATGGAGACACTGGGGGATAATTTTCTAAGGATTTATACTGATTTTTCCTGTCTGAATTTGTCGCACAGAAAGTTGCAGGCCAAATATGTGTGACATTTCTGCGACTTTAGCTTCTAGAGCATTTTTACAACATTATACATAGGTGCTGAATACATAAAAAGCGACTGTTCAGCGACAGACAAGTCGCATCGGCTGAAAGTAGGCCAGAATGTCAGTCCATGTTGGAGCAGGTTTAGATACAGTCTAAAGCATAGATCTCAAAGTCTGTGCACAGAATTTAGCAAGGGCCTCGCACCTTCTGATGCATCAGGTAGGTGCACAATAGCATAGCCTAACCCTCTGTACTTTGGTCTATATTGATGCGGGACATAGACAGCCAGCTGATGACCAATCCATTAGTGCAATGGATGGCTGGAAGCATTTGTCTTTGCCTTTGCAATACCACAGAAGCAATGCATGGTCAATGTACAGCAATGACACACCTGTGTGAACAGCCAGGAGACCCCCCCCCCCCCCATGTTATGTTACATAGTTACATAGTTAGTACGGTCGAAAAAAGACATATGTCCATCACGTTCAACCAGGGAATTAAGGGGTAGGGGTGTGGCGCGATATTGGGGAAGGGATGAGATTTTATATTTCTTCATAAGCATTAATCTTATTTTGTCAATTAGGAACATTCAGCACCCACCCGCTATCAAGGCAGCTGCCTATCATGTCATGCCCTACCTGCACAGGTGTGCTGGCTACTCAAATGATCCAATTAAGGAGGCCATTTAGTCAGCAGCAGCAGAAGTCCTGTGCCTGGACGCTCCAACAGGGGCCAGACACAAGCAGAAGCAGAAGCAGCAGAAGCAGCAGCAGCACCACCTTTTGTTTTTTGGCTGCAGCAGCAGCAAGGCCCACAGGGCTGGCTAGCTGGCTAGCCAGCAAGCAGGTAGCAATGAAAGTAGGAATCTTTCTTTTTAACCCTGTAAGGGGGTGGTGCACTGTACCCGAAGATACTGCCATATCGGGTCAATGCATAGGGCGACGGAAGCAAGCTTCGAAATCGGCCCCCGTTCTCAAAAATCCATTTAATATATGGTCCCCAGATAGGGGACGTATCAGATATTAAACTGATAAGAACAGATACTACACTTGATCTTAGCCAAAAGGCCGAGAAGCGATAACCGTGAAAGGGGCGGGCCCAACAAGGTCCCCTTCATGGGCACTATCACTGCTTGCTGTCAGGGAGGCTGCCAGACAATTTTCCATGCACACTCTGGGCTGGGGGGCAGTCAACCACCAGTACACACAGCAGAACCTAAACCCATACCATTATTGCTAAGCAGCAAGACAGGGGCCCATTGCACTCCCACGGGGCCTTTTTAAATGCAATCCATAACCCGGATTTGCCAGGAACCCTTCTTACTCCTCCTACTTGCATGTGACACTGGGCTTAGGATCTGCATAGGAAACACACACACAAGCACACACCTACCTTTGTTGCCTGCAGATGCCTCCTTGGCTGTCCCCAAACGGTATCAAACCAACACCCACGGGAAGCTGTAAGCATAGAGGACATGCCTGCACCCCATTGGACTTACCTGTGTGGGTTAAATCCGGGTTATTTGACAACCTATGGCGGTGATGGTTCTGCTCAGGCAGAGCAGTGCTGATGCTCCTCATAAAGCTGTCGCTGCTGTGAAGGTTCTAGGTGACATCACAAATCCCTTTGGTTACATACACAACAAAGCTGGGTTGTTGTTGTTTACACTCTGCAAGGCCTGTGGAAGTGAGTGACATCATAGCACTGTAGTTCTGAGGGTTCAAGATGGATGCAACAATCTCCTGTTGCTTCTATGAAGGCCGTAATAGACGACATCACCAAACAGCTCCATAGTCACATACACAGCAAAGGAGAGATGTTGTTTACACCTAGTGATGTCAGTGGTATTGAGTGACATCACAGCACAGTGCTAAGGCTCCTGGGCCTGGACACAGCAGCGGCTGCAATATCTCAACGGAGAATACGTTTATATCTATATGTGTGTGTGCGCATATATATATATATATATATATATATATATATATATATATATTTCTCCGCCGAAATCACTTTTAAACCCATTTCCACCTTTTTTTCCCTTCTCTTCCTCTTACTTTTTTTTCACGTTTTTTTACGTTTTTCTCCTTTTCGCCTCTTTTCTGGGCGTATTATTCTTCTTTTTCTTCTTTTTTTTCGTCTAATGCATACCCCATCAGTGCAGCAATGCTTATTCAATACCGCCAGCAGATGGAGACACTGGGGGATAATTTTCTAAGGATTTATACTGATTTTTCCTGTCTGAATTTGTCGCACAGAAAGTTGCAGGCCAAATATGTGTGACATTTCTGCGACTTTAGCTTCTAGAGCATTTTTACAACATTATACATAGGTGCTGAATACATAAAAAGCGACTGTTCAGCGACAGACAAGTCGCATCGGCTGAAAGTAGGCCAGAATGTCAGTCCATGTTGGAGCAGGTTTAGATACAGTCTAAAGCATAGATCTCAAAGTCTGTGCACAGAATTTAGCAAGGGCCTCGCACCTTCTGATGCATCAGGTAGGTGCACAATAGCATAGCCTAACCCTCTGTACTTTGGTCTATATTGATGCGGGACATAGACAGCCAGCTGATGACCAATCCATTAGTGCAATGGATGGCTGGAAGCATTTGTCTTTGCCTTTGCAATACCACAGAAGCAATGCATGGTCAATGTACAGCAATGACACACCTGTGTGAACAGCCAGGAGACCCCCCCCCCCCCATGTTATGTTACATAGTTACATAGTTAGTACGGTCGAAAAAAGACATATGTCCATCACGTTCAACCAGGGAATTAAGGGGTAGGGGTGTGGCGCGATATTGGGGAAGGGATGAGATTTTATATTTCTTCATAAGCATTAATCTTATTTTGTCAATTAGGAACATTCATCACCCACCCGCTATCAAGGCAGCTGCCTATCATGTCATGCCCTACCTGCACAGGTGTGCTGGCTACTCAAATGATCCAATTAAGGAGGCCATTTAGTCAGCAGCAGCAGAAGTCCTGTGCCTGGACGCTCCAACAGGGGCCAGACACAAGCAGAAGCAGAAGCAGCAGAAGCAGCAGCAGCACCACCTTTTGTTTTTTGGCTGCAGCAGCAGCAAGGCCCACAGGGCTGGCTAGCTGGCTAGCCAGCAAGCAGGTAGCAATGAAAGTAGGAATCTTTCTTTTTAACCCTGTAAGGGGGTGGTGCACTGTACCCGAAGATACTGCCATATCGGGTCAATGCATAGGGCGACGGAAGCAAGCTTCGAAATCGGCCCCCGTTCTCAAAAATCCATTTAATATATGGTCCCCAGATAGGGGACGTATCAGATATTAAACTGATAAGAACAGATACTACACTTGATCTTAGCCAAAAGGCCGAGAAGCGATAACCGTGAAAGGGGCGGGCCCAACAAGGTCCCCTTCATGGGCACTATCACTGCTTGCTGTCAGGGAGGCTGCCAGACAATTTTCCATGCACACTCTGGGCTGGGGGGCAGTCAACCACCAGTACACACAGCAGAACCTAAACCCATACCATTATTGCTAAGCAGCAAGACAGGGGCCCATTGCACTCCCACGGGGCCTTTTTAAATGCAATCCATAACCCGGATTTGCCAGGAACCCTTCTTACTCCTCCTACTTGCATGTGACACTGGGCTTAGGATCTGCATAGGAAACACACACACAAGCACACACCTACCTTTGTTGCCTGCAGATGCCTCCTTGGCTGTCCCCAAACGGTATCAAACCAACACCCACGGGAAGCTGTAAGCATAGAGGACATGCCTGCACCCCATTGGACTTACCTGTGTGGGTTAAATCCGGGTTATTTGACAACCTATGGCGGTGATGGTTCTGCTCAGGCAGAGCAGTGCTGATGCTCCTCATAAAGCTGTCGCTGCTGTGAAGGTTCTAGGTGACATCACAAATCCCTTTGGTTACATACACAACAAAGCTGGGTTGTTGTTGTTTACACTCTGCAAGGCCTGTGGAAGTGAGTGACATCATAGCACTGTAGTTCTGAGGGTTCAAGATGGATGCAACAATCTCCTGTTGCTTCTATGAAGGCCGTAATAGACGACATCACCAAACAGCTCCATAGTCACATACACAGCAAAGGAGAGATGTTGTTTACACCTAGTGATGTCAGTGGTATTGAGTGACATCACAGCACAGTGCTAAGGCTCCTGGGCCTGGACACAGCAGCGGCTGCAATATCTCAACGGAGAATACGTTTATATCTATATGTGTGTGTGCGCATATATATATATATATATATATATATATATATATATATATATTTCTCCGCCGAAATCACTTTTAAACCCATTTCCACCTTTTTTTCCCTTCTCTTCCTCTTACTTTTTTTTCACGTTTTTTTACGTTTTTCTCCTTTTCGCCTCTTTTCTGGGCGTATTATTCTTCTTTTTCTTCTTTTTTTTCGTCTAATGCATACCCCATCAGTGCAGCAATGCTTATTCAATACCGCCAGCAGATGGAGACACTGGGGGATAATTTTCTAAGGATTTATACTGATTTTTCCTGTCTGAATTTGTCGCACAGAAAGTTGCAGGCCAAATATGTGTGACATTTCTGCGACTTTAGCTTCTAGAGCATTTTTACAACATTATACATAGGTGCTGAATACATAAAAAGCGACTGTTCAGCGACAGACAAGTCGCATCGGCTGAAAGTAGGCCAGAATGTCAGTCCATGTTGGAGCAGGTTTAGATACAGTCTAAAGCATAGATCTCAAAGTCTGTGCACAGAATTTAGCAAGGGCCTCGCACCTTCTGATGCATCAGGTAGGTGCACAATAGCATAGCCTAACCCTCTGTACTTTGGTCTATATTGATGCGGGACATAGACAGCCAGCTGATGACCAATCCATTAGTGCAATGGATGGCTGGAAGCATTTGTCTTTGCCTTTGCAATACCACAGAAGCAATGCATGGTCAATGTACAGCAATGACACACCTGTGTGAACAGCCAGGAGACCCCCCCCCCCCCATGTTATGTTACATAGTTACATAGTTAGTACGGTCGAAAAAAGACATATGTCCATCACGTTCAACCAGGGAATTAAGGGGTAGGGGTGTGGCGCGATATTGGGGAAGGGATGAGATTTTATATTTCTTCATAAGCATTAATCTTATTTTGTCAATTAGGAACATTCAGCACCCACCCGCTATCAAGGCAGCTGCCTATCATGTCATGCCCTACCTGCACAGGTGTGCTGGCTACTCAAATGATCCAATTAAGGAGGCCATTTAGTCAGCAGCAGCAGAAGTCCTGTGCCTGGACGCTCCAACAGGGGCCAGACACAAGCAGAAGCAGAAGCAGCAGAAGCAGCAGCAGCACCACCTTTTGTTTTTTGGCTGCAGCAGCAGCAAGGCCCACAGGGCTGGCTAGCTGGCTAGCCAGCAAGCAGGTAGCAATGAAAGTAGGAATCTTTCTTTTTAACCCTGTAAGGGGGTGGTGCACTGTACCCGAAGATACTGCCATATCGGGTCAATGCATAGGGCGACGGAAGCAAGCTTCGAAATCGGCCCCCGTTCTCAAAAATCCATTTAATATATGGTCCCCAGATAGGGGACGTATCAGATATTAAACTGATAAGAACAGATACTACACTTGATCTTAGCCAAAAGGCCGAGAAGCAATAACCGTGAAAGGGGCGGGCCCAACAAGGTCCCCTTCATGGGCACTATCACTGCTTGCTGTCAGGGAGGCTGCCAGACAATTTTCCATGCACACTCTGGGCTGGGGGGCAGTCAACCACCAGTACACACAGCAGAACCTAAACCCATACCATTATTGCTAAGCAGCAAGACAGGGGCCCATTGCACTCCCACGGGGCCTTTTTAAATGCAATCCATAACCCGGATTTGCCAGGAACCCTTCTTACTCCTCCTACTTGCATGTGACACTGGGCTTAGGATCTGCATAGGAAACACACACACAAGCACACACCTACCTTTGTTGCCTGCAGATGCCTCCTTGGCTGTCCCCAAACGGTATCAAACCAACACCCACGGGAAGCTGTAAGCATAGAGGACATGCCTGCACCCCATTGGACTTACCTGTGTGGGTTAAATCCGGGTTATTTGACAACCTATGGCGGTGATGGTTCTGCTCAGGCAGAGCAGTGCTGATGCTCCTCATAAAGCTGTCGCTGCTGTGAAGGTTCTAGGTGACATCACAAATCCCTTTGGTTACATACACAACAAAGCTGGGTTGTTGTTGTTTACACTCTGCAAGGCCTGTGGAAGTGAGTGACATCATAGCACTGTAGTTCTGAGGGTTCAAGATGGATGCAACAATCTCCTGTTGCTTCTATGAAGGCCGTAATAGACGACATCACCAAACAGCTCCATAGTCACATACACAGCAAAGGAGAGATGTTGTTTACACCTAGTGATGTCAGTGGTATTGAGTGACATCACAGCACAGTGCTAAGGCTCCTGGGCCTGGACACAGCAGCGGCTGCAATATCTCAACGGAGAATACGTTTATATCTATATGTGTGTGTGCGCATATATATATATATATATATATATATATATATATATATATATATATTTCTCCGCCGAAATCACTTTTAAACCCATTTCCACCTTTTTTTCCCTTCTCTTCCTCTTACTTTTTTTTCACGTTTTTTTACGTTTTTCTCCTTTTCGCCTCTTTTCTGGGCGTATTATTCTTCTTTTTCTTCTTTTTTTTCGTCTAATGCATACCCCATCAGTGCAGCAATGCTTATTCAATACCGCCAGCAGATGGAGACACTGGGGGATAATTTTCTAAGGATTTATACTGATTTTTCCTGTCTGAATTTGTCGCACAGAAAGTTGCAGGCCAAATATGTGTGACATTTCTGCGACTTTAGCTTCTAGAGCATTTTTACAACATTATACATAGGTGCTGAATACATAAAAAGCGACTGTTCAGCGACAGACAAGTCGCATCGGCTGAAAGTAGGCCAGAATGTCAGTCCATGTTGGAGCAGGTTTAGATACAGTCTAAAGCATAGATCTCAAAGTCTGTGCACAGAATTTAGCAAGGGCCTCGCACCTTCTGATGCATCAGGTAGGTGCACAATAGCATAGCCTAACCCTCTGTACTTTGGTCTATATTGATGCGGGACATAGACAGCCAGCTGATGACCAATCCATTAGTGCAATGGATGGCTGGAAGCATTTGTCTTTGCCTTTGCAATACCACAGAAGCAATGCATGGTCAATGTACAGCAATGACACACCTGTGTGAACAGCCAGGAGACCCCCCCCCCCCCCATGTTATGTTACATAGTTACATAGTTAGTACGGTCGAAAAAAGACATATGTCCATCACGTTCAACCAGGGAATTAAGGGGTAGGGGTGTGGCGCGATATTGGGGAAGGGATGAGATTTTATATTTCTTCATAAGCATTAATCTTATTTTGTCAATTAGGAACATTCAGCACCCACCCGCTATCAAGGCAGCTGCCTATCATGTCATGCCCTACCTGCACAGGTGTGCTGGCTACTCAAATGATCCAATTAAGGAGGCCATTTAGTCAGCAGCAGCAGAAGTCCTGTGCCTGGACGCTCCAACAGGGGCCAGACACAAGCAGAAGCAGAAGCAGCAGAAGCAGCAGCAGCACCACCTTTTGTTTTTTGGCTGCAGCAGCAGCAAGGCCCACAGGGCTGGCTAGCTGGCTAGCCAGCAAGCAGGTAGCAATGAAAGTAGGAATCTTTCTTTTTAACCCTGTAAGGGGGTGGTGCACTGTACCCGAAGATACTGCCATATCGGGTCAATGCATAGGGCGACGGAAGCAAGCTTCGAAATCGGCCCCCGTTCTCAAAAATCCATTTAATATATGGTCCCCAGATAGGGGACGTATCAGATATTAAACTGATAAGAACAGATACTACACTTGATCTTAGCCAAAAGGCCGAGAAGCGATAACCGTGAAAGGGGCGGGCCCAACAAGGTCCCCTTCATGGGCACTATCACTGCTTGCTGTCAGGGAGGCTGCCAGACAATTTTCCATGCACACTCTGGGCTGGGGGGCAGTCAACCACCAGTACACACAGCAGAACCTAAACCCATACCATTATTGCTAAGCAGCAAGACAGGGGCCCATTGCACTCCCACGGGGCCTTTTTAAATGCAATCCATAACCCGGATTTGCCAGGAACCCTTCTTACTCCTCCTACTTGCATGTGACACTGGGCTTAGGATCTGCATAGGAAACACACACACAAGCACACACCTACCTTTGTTGCCTGCAGATGCCTCCTTGGCTGTCCCCAAACGGTATCAAACCAACACCCACGGGAAGCTGTAAGCATAGAGGACATGCCTGCACCCCATTGGACTTACCTGTGTGGGTTAAATCCGGGTTATTTGACAACCTATGGCGGTGATGGTTCTGCTCAGGCAGAGCAGTGCTGATGCTCCTCATAAAGCTGTCGCTGCTGTGAAGGTTCTAGGTGACATCACAAATCCCTTTGGTTACATACACAACAAAGCTGGGTTGTTGTTGTTTACACTCTGCAAGGCCTGTGGAAGTGAGTGACATCATAGCACTGTAGTTCTGAGGGTTCAAGATGGATGCAACAATCTCCTGTTGCTTCTATGAAGGCCGTAATAGACGACATCACCAAACAGCTCCATAGTCACATACACAGCAAAGGAGAGATGTTGTTTACACCTAGTGATGTCAGTGGTATTGAGTGACATCACAGCACAGTGCTAAGGCTCCTGGGCCTGGACACAGCAGCGGCTGCAATATCTCAACGGAGAATACGTTTATATCTATATGTGTGTGTGCGCATATATATATATATATATATATATATATATATATATATATATATATATATATATTTCTCCGCCGAAATCACTTTTAAACCCATTTCCACCTTTTTTTCCCTTCTCTTCCTCTTACTTTTTTTTCACGTTTTTTTACGTTTTTCTCCTTTTCGCCTCTTTTCTGGGCGTATTATTCTTCTTTTTCTTCTTTTTTTTCGTCTAATGCATACCCCATCAGTGCAGCAATGCTTATTCAATACCGCCAGCAGATGGAGACACTGGGGGATAATTTTCTAAGGATTTATACTGATTTTTCCTGTCTGAATTTGTCGCACAGAAAGTTGCAGGCCAAATATGTGTGACATTTCTGCGACTTTAGCTTCTAGAGCATTTTTACAACATTATACATAGGTGCTGAATACATAAAAAGCGACTGTTCAGCGACAGACAAGTCGCATCGGCTGAAAGTAGGCCAGAATGTCAGTCCATGTTGGAGCAGGTTTAGATACAGTCTAAAGCATAGATCTCAAAGTCTGTGCACAGAATTTAGCAAGGGCCTCGCACCTTCTGATGCATCAGGTAGGTGCACAATAGCATAGCCTAACCCTCTGTACTTTGGTCTATATTGATGCGGGACATAGACAGCCAGCTGATGACCAATCCATTAGTGCAATGGATGGCTGGAAGCATTTGTCTTTGCCTTTGCAATACCACAGAAGCAATGCATGGTCAATGTACAGCAATGACACACCTGTGTGAACAGCCAGGAGACCCCCCCCCCCCCATGTTATGTTACATAGTTACATAGTTAGTACGGTCGAAAAAAGACATATGTCCATCACGTTCAACCAGGGAATTAAGGGGTAGGGGTGTGGCGCGATATTGGGGAAGGGATGAGATTTTATATTTCTTCATAAGCATTAATCTTATTTTGTCAATTAGGAACATTCAGCACCCACCCGCTATCAAGGCAGCTGCCTATCATGTCATGCCCTACCTGCACAGGTGTGCTGGCTACTCAAATGATCCAATTAAGGAGGCCATTTAGTCAGCAGCAGCAGAAGTCCTGTGCCTGGACGCTCCAACAGGGGCCAGACACAAGCAGAAGCAGAAGCAGCAGAAGCAGCAGCAGCACCACCTTTTGTTTTTTGGCTGCAGCAGCAGCAAGGCCCACAGGGCTGGCTAGCTGGCTAGCCAGCAAGCAGGTAGCAATGAAAGTAGGAATCTTTCTTTTTAACCCTGTAAGGGGGTGGTGCACTGTACCCGAAGATACTGCCATATCGGGTCAATGCATAGGGCGACGGAAGCAAGCTTCGAAATCGGCCCCCGTTCTCAAAAATCCATTTAATATATGGTCCCCAGATAGGGGACGTATCAGATATTAAACTGATAAGAACAGATAAGGTTTCAACAAAATTTTATTGAATAAATAAGAAACCATACAAAATTTAAAATGCAAAATAATAAAAGGTTCACAAAAGTTTTAAAATACAAATAATAAAACCAGTAATAAAAGGAGAAAAAATAAAAATGGCAGGATAAAACATTATACAAATGTCATAAAAACTGATTATACTGTTATTTCGTTCCATAGAGGCAGACACCACATGGATGCTGCCTCGCTGGCCCCCAACTGTTTCTTGTCTCTTAGGTAATAGATGTACATCTCACTCAGGGCCAGCTTTATACAGTTTTTAACATCAATAAAATCATGTTTAAAAAGTAAGATGTTCCTAACTTTCCAGATGGCATTTTTAAAACAATTAATAATCATCCAGCAGATCATCTGCTGTTTAAAATTGGGGCAGTTAAAAAGACCGTAAAAGACACATTCGTGATTAAAATCTTTTAGGCCGCAGGCCCACTTCAAAAGTGGGCCTACCTTCCTCCAAAGCTCCCGTGCAAAAGGGCAGTTCCAAAATATGTGCAGCACCGTTTCGTCCACTCCGCAGCCATCTCTCGGGCACTTGGCTCTCGCCACCAGTCCTCGCCTGTGCTGGAACTCACGAGTAGGGAGGCACTGGTGGACGATTGCCCAGGCAAGATCCCTGTGTACATTCGCCAGAAACTTCCCGTACACGTTCCGCCATACCTTTTTGGATCTTGCCTGTGTGAAATTGGACACTGCCAGGGTAACCTCACTCCGCCTGAGGACCTTTGATACCTTTCTCTGGTCCCCCAGTATGTCAGGCTCCAAATCTTGGAGACCTAGGAGCCTGACTGTCTTTTCCAACACCACATAATGTTTTGGGGGACACAGAAGCACCGGAGCGTTCAGAGGGATGCGCAACCATCTTTTAAAAACCATGCCCGCAGCGTACCTTAAAAAGCAGCTAAAAATGCCATCGGATTTAATAATTTTAAAACAGAAACAGAAATACTTTATGTAAAAGAAAGTAAAAAGGTTAGGAACATCTTTCCCGCCATTATCTTTACTTTTGTACATAAAATCACGCTTTAATTTCTCCATTTTTGAACCCCATAAAAAAGTAAAAACAATTCTAGTTACTTTTTTAATGTATAAAATAGATGGAGGAAATACCATGGCAATGTATAGCATAATAGGGAGTAAAACCATCTTTATTATTAAAATCTTCCCCTCCATGGTAAGGTTTCTAAGATTCCACATTAAAATCTTCTTCTCCATCTTAGCTATAGCTGAATCCCAGTTAGGGCTCCCATCATTGACCTGGTTAAAAACAATACCTAAAACTTTAATTTGATCCTGTTGCATTGTGACTCCTGGGGTGATGGATGAATCCCAGGAGCCAATATAAAAACAGTCACATTTATCTGTGTTTAGCTTAAAACCAGAGACCTCGCAGAAATAGCTGGTGTTCCTCAATGCCCCCCTCATGGATGGAGAGTCCGGGCACAGTATGGTGACATCATCCATGTACCCCAACACCTTTAGATGGGTCCCTCCTCCACCAGGTATCGGTACGCCTCTTACTACCCGGTCTTTTCTGAGGAGGGCCATCAGTGGTTCGATTGCGCAAATAAAAAGGAGTGGGGACAGGGGGCAGCCCTGTTTGACACCTGATAAAAGAGGAACACCGCTGGTTAAAAAGCCATTAACAGAGACTTGACTAAAACAGGATCGGTATAAAAGCATGATTCGGCTTAAAATCGTTTCAGGCACTGCCATCTTTTTAAGAACTAAAAACAGGTATTCATGGGAGACCCTATCAAAGGCTTTTTCAAAGTCTAAGGATAAAATTGCTACAGTTTGATTTCTATCCTTAAAATACCATAAAACATCTCTTAAAATATTTAGGGATTCAGCTATAGACCTTCCAGGTACCCCACAAACCTGATTTGGGTGAATTAATTTATGAATAAAAGGTTTAAAACGGACAGCTAATAACTTGGCTAAAACTTTATAATCGACATTTAAAAGTGTGATGGGGCGCCAATTTTTTAGCATATCCTTTTCACCCTTTTTAAAAAGTAATGATACAATCCCCCTCCTCCAGGAAGGGGGAAGTTCATTAACAATAAAAGTTTCTTTATACAATAAAACCATATCATCCTTTAAAATATCCCAAAAAGCTAAATAAAATTCGATGGGTAAACCATCTTCCCCAGGGGCCTTCCCACTAGAAAAACTTTTAAAAACAAATAAAAGTTCATCTAAGTTAAGATCACGGGATAAAACCTCCTGGTCTAAAACATCTAGCTTAAAATCAAGGGAATTAAGAACATGTTCTAAAAAGGATGGATTAAGATCTTTCTTATTAAAAAGAAGCTGGTAGAAGTTAAAAACTGCATCTAACATGCCTTTTGGAGTGGATTCACCCTCAAGGTTTTGGATGATATCCCTCCTATTCATCACTTTTTTAAAAAAGAAACGGGAACATTTCTCGCCCTCCTCCAGGTGCTGCACATGTGAGTTAAAAATGATTTGTTTCCCTTTCTTTTCTATGGCATGTTTTATTTCAGTTTTAAGGTTTAAAATATCATTTTCTACATCCATACCAGCTTCTTTCAATTTAAAAAGTACATTTAAACGCATGTTAAGAACATAAAACCACTGTTTTTCCATTTTTGCCTTCTTCTTACCTGCTTTGATAAAAAAAAATCTGATTTTAGATTTGGTGCCCTCCCACCAGTGCAGCATAGGCTCGTGGGGTTTTCTTTGTGATTGCCAGCATTGGTAGGTCCGCACAAACTCCTCTTTTATCTCAGGGTCCTCTAGGAGTGTGGTGTTTAATCTCCAGAGGCCCCTTTTTGCTTTTTGCTCCCCCTCTAGCTCCAGGCCCACCAAGAGGAGCTTATGATCAGAGAAGATATTCTGCTCGAGCGTGCATTTCAGGGGTTTAAAAGCTCTAGAGGAAAAAATAAAATCGATTCTGGAGCTCACTCTTCCATTGGACCATGTGGCGCCCGGGTCCTCCGGCAAGAGATCCTTCCAGCAATCTTTCAAATTAAAATCATCAATAAAATTTTTAAGCAGGTAAGAAGTGCGGTCTTTACGATTAATATCCCCACCCTGCCGGTGTTCCCCATCACGTATGCAGTTAAAATCACCTCCCACCAGCAGGGGGGAAGACCCAACACAAAACAGTGGTAAAATTTCAAATAGTTCTGCCCGCTCCTGTTTATCAGGAGGGGCATACACATTTAAAACACGAATTAAAAGTCCATTAAAATATAGATGAATTAAAAGAGCTCTGCCAGGCACAATCTCAGTTACTGTATGAATAGAAAAGGACTGGCCTCGGCAGAGCAGCCCAACACCCACAGAACGACAGTCATTTGCACCGGACCATATGGATGGGCCCAGCTTCCAGTCTTCTTTTAAGTCTTTATAGTCCATTTTACTAGGGATTCCACATTCTTGTAGCAGGCAAAGGTCAAAGTCACATGTCTCTAGATAAGAAAATAAAGCAGCCCTGCGATCAGGGCTCTTTAAGGACCTCACATTGAGTGAGGCAATTTTTACAGGGATAGGCATAGTTTATGGAGAGTCCGTGCTTGGAGAATCAAAGTCAATAATAAGCTGCGTACCGTCATCCCCCGCCTGCGGGGTCATCAGCTCCTTGATGTTCTGAGGGTCGGAGCTTGAGATCGATGATGCCCCGACCCTGAGCTCGCTCTCGTCCGAACTACGGCACGCCGCTTTCCTTTGAATGTCTTCCTCTTCTTCTTCTCTTTGTCTTTTAAATGTCACACTGCTGTCCATATCCTCTGTGTTGCTCTCACTCGATGTAATCTCTGGCCCCCAGCTGATGGATCTGCGTCTTCTTTCATCATTTGACGACTGGAACTGCTGCACAGGGGCCTGTGAGGCCTCTTTTCCGGAACCTTTGCCGCTACCTTGGGAAGTTTTCATCGCTTGTTCCCCAGCAAGCGTTGCTGAGGACTGTTGCTCCAACTTCCCCATCGATCGACGATGGCCAGTTTTACCCACCGGGTCCACTGCTGGCGGGGCAGCAAACCCTGGTTTGGCGCCACTTGTCTTCTTGGCCCTGTCCTGTATAGGCGGAGTAACAGGACCGGGCTCAGACCTGGCCACCTGGCTCCCCTTCCGGCGGGCTTTCACCGGGGCCTCTTCGTCCGGAGCAGGGCGACCCTGGGCCAAGCCAGTACCTGGCTTATGCTGCAATTTTGGGTCCACTTTTGCCCCCACCGAGGCCCGTCGGCTGCCACCCGCCATAGGTGAGCCCCCTTCAGAAGTTTCGGCGGGCTCTTGAGCCAGGTAGGAAGTCGATCGACGTCTTTCAATTTCCCGGGCAGTAAACTCGATCACCCGCCCGGGCTTCGTGGAATCCCCATGGCCTCCCCCTAGCACTACCACCGGTGGGCCCCCCGATGGAGCACCAGAGGTCTTGGGCCTGGACCCATCAGTACCTGCCATCTGGGGTTTGGGCATCTTAAAAAAGGACGTCTTTTGTCCTGTCCCCTCTTTGGGTGGGCCCAGCCTTGACCCACCCATCGTAGTTTTTGCTTTATGGGGACAGGAATTAAAATCGTGTTTTTCCTCTCCGCAGAGGTTGCACCTTATCGTATGGCTACATCTTGAGGCTATGTGACCTTCTTGGCCACACCTATTGCAGCGAATCACACACTCCGCGCCGCAGGTCTCCTGGGTGTGGCCAAACCTCAAGCAATTTCGGCAATACATAGGCATTTGAGGATAGAACAGGAAGCCCCGAACTCTCCCGATGGCAAAATTTGGGGGCGGATGGCAAAGACCCCCAATACCACCGGGATCCTTACGGAGCTTGACCCAGAACTTCCTCTTGCCGTTCCAGAACCACACGGAGTTCAAGATTTTGTTTGCGAATCGCACCTCTTCGCAGTATCGCCGAAGAAAAGTGGCTATATCCTCCGTGGTCACATGAGGGCTGTGCATAGCCACCACCAACGGTATATGTTCCTCACCATAGAGGAACTGGAACGAAAGACCGTCGAGTCGATCGTCCCTCTGGTCCGCACCAGACAAGGTTGCATAGATGTTATCGCAACACGCCGTGGCCGTGAAGGTGACGGTATACAGGCCACGGCTTTCCTGGTCATTTAGACACAGGATGTCCTCCCTATTGAGGCGGAAGTAGTCAAGAAGAATCACCTCCGCAATGAAGCGGAGGTTCTTCAACTGACGATGGCTCTCCGACACCTCTATGCGGATGGTATTTCGCATCGACATTTCCCCAGAGGGGAAAGCCCAGGAGAACGGCATCTTCCACACCCAGGGACTAAGCCCCTTCCCCAATAGCAGCAGGGGCTCGGAATCCCGCTATAAAAGCGGAACCCTTACCCAAGGCAGAGGTCGGGGGTACCCTAGGTGCTTCCGAAGCTACAGGTAACGCTCAACGTACCGAAAATGCCTTCTGAGACACAAGGTCCCAGAGACAGGGGGATCGCAACCCGTTGTCCGTGGACTAAGCCCGCTCCCCAATAGCAGCAAGGGGGTGAAGTCCCTCCGTAAGGAGAGACAATCCCCCAAGGCCGAGAAGCGGGGTACCACAGACACCTTCCGACCAGACCAAATGCAGATACTACACTTGATCTTAGCCAAAAGGCCGAGAAGCGATAACCGTGAAAGGGGCGGGCCCAACAAGGTCCCCTTCATGGGCACTATCACTGCTTGCTGTCAGGGAGGCTGCCAGACAATTTTCCATGCACACTCTGGGCTGGGGGGCAGTCAACCACCAGTACACACAGCAGAACCTAAACCCATACCATTATTGCTAAGCAGCAAGACAGGGGCCCATTGCACTCCCACGGGGCCTTTTTAAATGCAATCCATAACCCGGATTTGCCAGGAACCCTTCTTACTCCTCCTACTTGCATGTGACACTGGGCTTAGGATCTGCATAGGAAACACACACACAAGCACACACCTACCTTTGTTGCCTGCAGATGCCTCCTTGGCTGTCCCCAAACGGTATCAAACCAACACCCACGGGAAGCTGTAAGCATAGAGGACATGCCTGCACCCCATTGGACTTACCTGTGTGGGTTAAATCCGGGTTATTTGACAACCTATGGCGGTGATGGTTCTGCTCAGGCAGAGCAGTGCTGATGCTCCTCATAAAGCTGTCGCTGCTGTGAAGGTTCTAGGTGACATCACAAATCCCTTTGGTTACATACACAACAAAGCTGGGTTGTTGTTGTTTACACTCTGCAAGGCCTGTGGAAGTGAGTGACATCATAGCACTGTAGTTCTGAGGGTTCAAGATGGATGCAACAATCTCCTGTTGCTTCTATGAAGGCCGTAATAGACGACATCACCAAACAGCTCCATAGTCACATACACAGCAAAGGAGAGATGTTGTTTACACCTAGTGATGTCAGTGGTATTGAGTGACATCACAGCACAGTGCTAAGGCTCCTGGGCCTGGACACAGCAGCGGCTGCAATATCTCAACGGAGAATACGTTTATATCTATATGTGTGTGTGCGCATATATATATATATATATATATATATATATATATATATATATATTTCTCCGCCGAAATCACTTTTAAACCCATTTCCACCTTTTTTTCCCTTCTCTTCCTCTTACTTTTTTTTCACGTTTTTTTACGTTTTTCTCCTTTTCGCCTCTTTTCTGGGCGTATTATTCTTCTTTTTCTTCTTTTTTTTCGTCTAATGCATACCCCATCAGTGCAGCAATGCTTATTCAATACCGCCAGCAGATGGAGACACTGGGGGATAATTTTCTAAGGATTTATACTGATTTTTCCTGTCTGAATTTGTCGCACAGAAAGTTGCAGGCCAAATATGTGTGACATTTCTGCGACTTTAGCTTCTAGAGCATTTTTACAACATTATACATAGGTGCTGAATACATAAAAAGCGACTGTTCAGCGACAGACAAGTCGCATCGGCTGAAAGTAGGCCAGAATGTCAGTCCATGTTGGAGCAGGTTTAGATACAGTCTAAAGCATAGATCTCAAAGTCTGTGCACAGAATTTAGCAAGGGCCTCGCACCTTCTGATGCATCAGGTAGGTGCACAATAGCATAGCCTAACCCTCTGTACTTTGGTCTATATTGATGCGGGACATAGACAGCCAGCTGATGACCAATCCATTAGTGCAATGGATGGCTGGAAGCATTTGTCTTTGCCTTTGCAATACCACAGAAGCAATGCATGGTCAATGTACAGCAATGACACACCTGTGTGAACAGCCAGGAGACCCCCCCCCCCCCCCATGTTATGTTACATAGTTACATAGTTAGTACGGTCGAAAAAAGACATATGTCCATCACGTTCAACCAGGGAATTAAGGGGTAGGGGTGTGGCGCGATATTGGGGAAGGGATGAGATTTTATATTTCTTCATAAGCATTAATCTTATTTTGTCAATTAGGAACATTCAGCACCCACCCGCTATCAAGGCAGCTGCCTATCATGTCATGCCCTACCTGCACAGGTGTGCTGGCTACTCAAATGATCCAATTAAGGAGGCCATTTAGTCAGCAGCAGCAGAAGTCCTGTGCCTGGACGCTCCAACAGGGGCCAGACACAAGCAGAAGCAGAAGCAGCAGAAGCAGCAGCAGCACCACCTTTTGTTTTTTGGCTGCAGCAGCAGCAAGGCCCACAGGGCTGGCTAGCTGGCTAGCCAGCAAGCAGGTAGCAATGAAAGTAGGAATCTTTCTTTTTAACCCTGTAAGGGGGTGGTGCACTGTACCCGAAGATACTGCCATATCGGGTCAATGCATAGGGCGACGGAAGCAAGCTTCGAAATCGGCCCCCGTTCTCAAAAATCCATTTAATATATGGTCCCCAGATAGGGGACGTATCAGATATTAAACTGATAAGAACAGATACTACACTTGATCTTAGCCAAAAGGCCGAGAAGCGATAACCGTGAAAGGGGCGGGCCCAACAAGGTCCCCTTCATGGGCACTATCACTGCTTGCTGTCAGGGAGGCTGCCAGACAATTTTCCATGCACACTCTGGGCTGGGGGGCAGTCAACCACCAGTACACACAGCAGAACCTAAACCCATACCATTATTGCTAAGCAGCAAGACAGGGGCCCATTGCACTCCCACGGGGCCTTTTTAAATGCAATCCATAACCCGGATTTGCCAGGAACCCTTCTTACTCCTCCTACTTGCATGTGACACTGGGCTTAGGATCTGCATAGGAAACACACACACAAGCACACACCTACCTTTGTTGCCTGCAGATGCCTCCTTGGCTGTCCCCAAACGGTATCAAACCAACACCCACGGGAAGCTGTAAGCATAGAGGACATGCCTGCACCCCATTGGACTTACCTGTGTGGGTTAAATCCGGGTTATTTGACAACCTATGGCGGTGATGGTTCTGCTCAGGCAGAGCAGTGCTGATGCTCCTCATAAAGCTGTCGCTGCTGTGAAGGTTCTAGGTGACATCACAAATCCCTTTGGTTACATACACAACAAAGCTGGGTTGTTGTTGTTTACACTCTGCAAGGCCTGTGGAAGTGAGTGACATCATAGCACTGTAGTTCTGAGGGTTCAAGATGGATGCAACAATCTCCTGTTGCTTCTATGAAGGCCGTAATAGACGACATCACCAAACAGCTCCATAGTCACATACACAGCAAAGGAGAGATGTTGTTTACACCTAGTGATGTCAGTGGTATTGAGTGACATCACAGCACAGTGCTAAGGCTCCTGGGCCTGGACACAGCAGCGGCTGCAATATCTCAACGGAGAATACGTTTATATCTATATGTGTGTGTGCGCATATATATATATATATATATATATATATATATATATATATATTTCTCCGCCGAAATCACTTTTAAACCCATTTCCACCTTTTTTTCCCTTCTCTTCCTCTTACTTTTTTTTCACGTTTTTTTACGTTTTTCTCCTTTTCGCCTCTTTTCTGGGCGTATTATTCTTCTTTTTCTTCTTTTTTTTCGTCTAATGCATACCCCATCAGTGCAGCAATGCTTATTCAATACCGCCAGCAGATGGAGACACTGGGGGATAATTTTCTAAGGATTTATACTGATTTTTCCTGTCTGAATTTGTCGCACAGAAAGTTGCAGGCCAAATATGTGTGACATTTCTGCGACTTTAGCTTCTAGAGCATTTTTACAACATTATACATAGGTGCTGAATACATAAAAAGCGACTGTTCAGCGACAGACAAGTCGCATCGGCTGAAAGTAGGCCAGAATGTCAGTCCATGTTGGAGCAGGTTTAGATACAGTCTAAAGCATAGATCTCAAAGTCTGTGCACAGAATTTAGCAAGGGCCTCGCACCTTCTGATGCATCAGGTAGGTGCACAATAGCATAGCCTAACCCTCTGTACTTTGGTCTATATTGATGCGGGACATAGACAGCCAGCTGATGACCAATCCATTAGTGCAATGGATGGCTGGAAGCATTTGTCTTTGCCTTTGCAATACCACAGAAGCAATGCATGGTCAATGTACAGCAATGACACACCTGTGTGAACAGCCAGGAGACCCCCCCCCCCCCCCATGTTATGTTACATAGTTACATAGTTAGTACGGTCGAAAAAAGACATATGTCCATCACGTTCAACCAGGGAATTAAGGGGTAGGGGTGTGGCGCGATATTGGGGAAGGGATGAGATTTTATATTTCTTCATAAGCATTAATCTTATTTTGTCAATTAGGAACATTCAGCACCCACCCGCTATCAAGGCAGCTGCCTATCATGTCATGCCCTACCTGCACAGGTGTGCTGGCTACTCAAATGATCCAATTAAGGAGGCCATTTAGTCAGCAGCAGCAGAAGTCCTGTGCCTGGACGCTCCAACAGGGGCCAGACACAAGCAGAAGCAGAAGCAGCAGAAGCAGCAGCAGCACCACCTTTTGTTTTTTGGCTGCAGCAGCAGCAAGGCCCACAGGGCTGGCTAGCTGGCTAGCCAGCAAGCAGGTAGCAATGAAAGTAGGAATCTTTCTTTTTAACCCTGTAAGGGGGTGGTGCACTGTACCCGAAGATACTGCCATATCGGGTCAATGCATAGGGCGACGGAAGCAAGCTTCGAAATCGGCCCCCGTTCTCAAAAATCCATTTAATATATGGTCCCCAGATAGGGGACGTATCAGATATTAAACTGATAAGAACAGATAAGGTTTCAACAAAATTTTATTGAATAAATAAGAAACCATACAAAATTTAAAATGCAAAATAATAAAAGGTTCACAAAAGTTTTAAAATACAAATAATAAAACCAGTAATAAAAGGAGAAAAAATAAAAATGGCAGGATAAAACATTATACAAATGTCATAAAAACTGATTATACTGTTATTTCGTTCCATAGAGGCAGACACCACATGGATGCTGCCTCGCTGGCCCCCAACTGTTTCTTGTCTCTTAGGTAATAGATGTACATCTCACTCAGGGCCAGCTTTATACAGTTTTTAACATCAATAAAATCATGTTTAAAAAGTAAGATGTTCCTAACTTTCCAGATGGCATTTTTAAAACAATTAATAATCATCCAGCAGATCATCTGCTGTTTAAAATTGGGGCAGTTAAAAAGACCGTAAAAGACACATTCGTGATTAAAATCTTTTAGGCCGCAGGCCCACTTCAAAAGTGGGCCTACCTTCCTCCAAAGCTCCCGTGCAAAAGGGCAGTTCCAAAATATGTGCAGCACCGTTTCGTCCACTCCGCAGCCATCTCTCGGGCACTTGGCTCTCGCCACCAGTCCTCGCCTGTGCTGAAACTCACGAGTAGGGAGGCACTGGTGGACGATTGCCCAGGCAAGATCCCTGTGTACATTCGCCAGAAACTTCCCGTACACGTTCCGCCATACCTTTTTGGATCTTGCCTGTGTGAAATTGGACACTGCCAGGGTAACCTCACTCCGCCTGAGGACCTTTGATACCTTTCTCTGGTCCCCCAGTATGTCAGGCTCCAAATCTTGGAGACCTAGGAGCCTGACTGTCTTTTCCAACACCACATAATGTTTTGGGGGACACAGAAGCACCGGAGCGTTCAGAGGGATGCGCAACCATCTTTTAAAAACCATGCCCGCAGCGTACCTTAAAAAGCAGCTAAAAATGCCATCGGATTTAATAATTTTAAAACAGAAACAGAAATACTTTATGTAAAAGAAAGTAAAAAGGTTAGGAACATCTTTCCCGCCATTATCTTTACTTTTGTACATAAAATCACGCTTTAATTTCTCCATTTTTGAACCCCATAAAAAAGTAAAAACAATTCTAGTTACTTTTTTAATGTATAAAATAGATGGAGGAAATACCATGGCAATGTATAGCATAATAGGGAGTAAAACCATCTTTATTATTAAAATCTTCCCCTCCATGGTAAGGTTTCTAAGATTCCACATTAAAATCTTCTTCTCCATCTTAGCTATAGCTGAATCCCAGTTAGGGCTCCCATCATTGACCTGGTTAAAAACAATACCTAAAACTTTAATTTGATCCTGTTGCATTGTGACTCCTGGGGTGATGGATGAATCCCAGGAGCCAATATAAAAACAGTCACATTTATCTGTGTTTAGCTTAAAACCAGAGACCTCGCAGAAATAGCTGGTGTTCCTCAATGCCCCCCTCATGGATGGAGAGTCCGGGCACAGTATGGTGACATCATCCATGTACCCCAACACCTTTAGATGGGTCCCTCCTCCACCAGGTATCGGTACGCCTCTTACTACCCGGTCTTTTCTGAGGAGGGCCATCAGTGGTTCGATTGCGCAAATAAAAAGGAGTGGGGACAGGGGGCAGCCCTGTTTGACACCTGATAAAAGAGGAACACCGCTGGTTAAAAAGCCATTAACAGAGACTTGACTAAAACAGGATCGGTATAAAAGCATGATTCGGCTTAAAATCGTTTCAGGCACTGCCATCTTTTTAAGAACTAAAAACAGGTATTCATGGGAGACCCTATCAAAGGCTTTTTCAAAGTCTAAGGATAAAATTGCTACAGTTTGATTTCTATCCTTAAAATACCATAAAACATCTCTTAAAATATTTAGGGATTCAGCTATAGACCTTCCAGGTACCCCACAAACCTGATTTGGGTGAATTAATTTATGAATAAAAGGTTTAAAACGGACAGCTAATAACTTGGCTAAAACTTTATAATCAACATTTAAAAGTGTGATGGGGCGCCAATTTTTTAGCATATCCTTTTCACCCTTTTTAAAAAGTAATGATACAATCCCCCTCCTCCAGGAAGGGGGAAGTTCATTAACAATAAAAGTTTCTTTATACAATAAAACCATATCATCCTTTAAAATATCCCAAAAAGCTAAATAAAATTCGATGGGTAAACCATCTTCCCCAGGGGCCTTCCCACTAGAAAAACTTTTAAAAACAAATAAAAGTTCATCTAAGTTAAGATCACGGGATAAAACCTCCTGGTCTAAAACATCTAGCTTAAAATCAAGGGAATTAAGAACATGTTCTAAAAAGGATGGATTAAGATCTTTCTTATTAAAAAGAAGCTGGTAGAAGTTAAAAACTGCATCTAACATGCCTTTTGGAGTGGATTCACCCTCAAGGTTTTGGATGATATCCCTCCTATTCATCACTTTTTAAAAAAAGAAACGGGAACATTTCTCGCCCTCCTCCAGGTGCTGCACATGTGAGTTAAAAATGATTTGTTTCCCTTTCTTTTCTATGGCATGTTTTATTTCAGTTTTAAGGTTTAAAATATCATTTTCTACATCCATACCAGCTTCTTTCAATTTAAAAAGTACATTTAAACGCATGTTAAGAACATAAAACCACTGTTTTTCCATTTTTGCCTTCTTCTTACCTGCTTTGATAAAAAAAAATCTGATTTTAGATTTGGTGCCCTCCCACCAGTGCAGCATAGGCTCGTGGGGTTTTCTTTGTGATTGCCAGCATTGGTAGGTCCGCACAAACTCCTCTTTTATCTCAGGGTCCTCTAGGAGTGTGGTGTTTAATCTCCAGAGGCCCCTTTTTGCTTTTTGCTCCCCCTCTAGCTCCAGGCCCACCAAGAGGAGCTTATGATCAGAGAAGATATTCTGCTCGAGCGTGCATTTCAGGGGTTTAAAAGCTCTAGAGGAAAAAATAAAATCGATTCTGGAGCTCACTCTTCCATTGGACCATGTGGCGCCTGGGTCCTCCGGCAAGAGATCCTTCCAGCAATCTTTCAAATTAAAATCATCAATAAAATTTTTAAGCAGGTAAGAAGTGCGGTCTTTACGATTAATATCCCCACCCTGCCGGTGTTCCCCATCACGTATGCAGTTAAAATCACCTCCCACCAGCAGGGGGGAAGACCCAACACAAAACAGTGGTAAAATTTCAAATAGTTCTGCCCGCTCCTGTTTATCAGGAGGGGCATACACATTTAAAACACGAATTAAAAGTCCATTAAAATATAGATGAATTAAAAGAGCTCTGCCAGGCACAATCTCAGTTACTGTATGAATAGAAAAGGACTGGCCTCGGCAGAGCAGCCCAACACCCACAGAACGACAGTCATTTGCACCGGACCATATGGATGGGCCCAGCTTCCAGTCTTCTTTTAAGTCTTTATAGTCCATTTTACTAGGGATTCCACATTCTTGTAGCAGGCAAAGGTCAAAGTCACATGTCTCTAGATAAGAAAATAAAGCAGCCCTGCGATCAGGGCTCTTTAAGGACCTCACATTGAGTGAGGCAATTTTTACAGGGATAGGCATAGTTTATGGAGAGTCCGTGCTTGGAGAATCAAAGTCAATAATAAGCTGCGTACCGTCATCCCCCGCCTGCGGGGTCATCAGCTCCTTGATGTTCTGAGGGTCGGAGCTTGAGATCGATGATGCCCCGACCCTGAGCTCGCTCTCGTCCGAACTACGGCACGCCGCTTTCCTTTGAATGTCTTCCTCTTCTTCTTCTCTTTGTCTTTTAAATGTCACACTGCTGTCCATATCCTCTGTGTTGCTCTCACTCGATGTAATCTCTGGCCCCCGGCTGATGGATCTGCGTCTTCTTTCATCATTTGACGACTGGAACTGCTGCACAGGGGCCTGTGAGGCCTCTTTTCCGGAACCTTTGCCGCTACCTTGGGAAGTTTTCATCGCTTGTTCCCCAGCAAGCGTTGCTGAGGACTGTTGCTCCAACTTCCCCATCGATCGACGATGGCCAGTTTTACCCACCGGGTCCACTGCTGGCGGGGCAGCAAACCCTGGTTTGGCGCCACTTGTCTTCTTGGCCCTGTCCTGTATAGGCGGAGTAACAGGACCGGGCTCAGACCTGGCCACCTGGCTCCCCTTCCGGCGGGCTTTCACCGGGGCCTCTTCGTCCGGAGCAGGGCGACCCTGGGCCAAGCCAGTACCTGGCTTATGCTGCAATTTTGGGTCCACTTTTGCCCCCACCGAGGCCCGTCGGCTGCCACCCGCCACAGGTGAGCCCCTTTCAGAAGTTTCGGCGGGCTCTTGAGCCAGGTAGGAAGTCGATCGACGTCTTTCAATTTCCCGGGCAGTAAACTCGATCACCCGCCCGGGCTTCGTGGAATCCCCATGGCCTCCCCCTAGCACTACCACCGGTGGGCCCCCCGATGGAGCACCAGAGGTCTTGGGCCTGGACCCATCAGTACCTGCCATCTGGGGTTTGGGCATCTTAAAAAAGGACGTCTTTTGTCCTGTCCCCTCTTTGGGTGGGCCCAGCCTTGACCCACCCATCGTAGTTTTTGCTTTATGGGGACAGGAATTAAAATCGTGATTTTCCTCTCCGCAGAGGTTGCACCTTATTGTATGGCTACATCTTGAGGCTATGTGACCTTCTTGGCCACACCTATTGCAGCGAATCACACGCTCCGCGCCGCAGGTCTCCTGGGTGTGGCCAAACCTCAAGCAATTTCGGCAATACATAGGCATTTGAGGATAGAACAGGAAGCCCCGAACTCTCCCGATGGCAAAATTTGGGGGCGGATGGCAAAGACCCCCAATACCACCGGGATCCTTACGGAGCTTGACCCAGAACTTCCTCTTGCCGTTCCAGAACCGCACGGAGTTCAAGATTTTGTTTGCGAATCGCACCTCTTCGCAGTATCGCCGAAGAAAAGTGGCTATATCCTCCGTGGTCACATGAGGGCTGTGCATAGCCACCACCAACGGTATATGTTCCTCACCATAGAGGAACTGGAACGAAAGACCGTCGAGTCGATCGTCCCTCTGGTCCGCACCAGACAAGGTTGCATAGATGTTATCGCAACACGCCGTGGCCGTGAAGGTGACGGTATACAGGCCACGGCTTTCCTGGTCATTTAGACACAGGATGTCCTCCCTATTGAGGCGGAAGTAGTCAAGAAGAATCACCTCCGCAATGAAGCGGAGGTTCTTCAACTGACGATGGCTCTCCGACACCTCTATGCGGATGGTATTTCGCATCGACATTTCCCCAGAGGGGAAAGCCCAGGAGAACGGCATCTTCCACACCCAGGGACTAAGCCCCTTCCCCAATAGCAGCAGGGGCTCGGAATCCCGCTATAAAAGCGGAACCCTTACCCAAGGCAGAGGTCGGGGGTACCCTAGGTGCTTCCGAAGCTACAGGTAACGCTCAACGTACCGAAAATGCCTTCTGAGACACAAGGTCCCAGAGACAGGGGGATCGCAACCCGTTGTCCGTGGACTAAGCCCGCTCCCCAATAGCAGCAAGGGGGTGAAGTCCCTCCGTAAGGAGAGACAATCCCCCAAGGCCGAGAAGCGGGGTACCACAGACACCTTCCGACCAGACCAAATGCAGATACTACACTTGATCTTAGCCAAAAGGCCGAGAAGCGATAACCGTGAAAGGGGCGGGCCCAACAAGGTCCCCTTCATGGGCACTATCACTGCTTGCTGTCAGGGAGGCTGCCAGACAATTTTCCATGCACACTCTGGGCTGGGGGGCAGTCAACCACCAGTACACACAGCAGAACCTAAACCCATACCATTATTGCTAAGCAGCAAGACAGGGGCCCATTGCACTCCCACGGGGCCTTTTTAAATGCAATCCATAACCCGGATTTGCCAGGAACCCTTCTTACTCCTCCTACTTGCATGTGACACTGGGCTTAGGATCTGCATAGGAAACACACACACAAGCACACACCTACCTTTGTTGCCTGCAGATGCCTCCTTGGCTGTCCCCAAACGGTATCAAACCAACACCCACGGGAAGCTGTAAGCATAGAGGACATGCCTGCACCCCATTGGACTTACCTGTGTGGGTTAAATCCGGGTTATTTGACAACCTATGGCGGTGATGGTTCTGCTCAGGCAGAGCAGTGCTGATGCTCCTCATAAAGCTGTCGCTGCTGTGAAGGTTCTAGGTGACATCACAAATCCCTTTGGTTACATACACAACAAAGCTGGGTTGTTGTTGTTTACACTCTGCAAGGCCTGTGGAAGTGAGTGACATCATAGCACTGTAGTTCTGAGGGTTCAAGATGGATGCAACAATCTCCTGTTGCTTCTATGAAGGCCGTAATAGACGACATCACCAAACAGCTCCATAGTCACATACACAGCAAAGGAGAGATGTTGTTTACACCTAGTGATGTCAGTGGTATTGAGTGACATCACAGCACAGTGCTAAGGCTCCTGGGCCTGGACACAGCAGCGGCTGCAATATCTCAACGGAGAATACGTTTATATCTATATGTGTGTGTGCGCATATATATATATATATATATATATATATATATATATATATATTTCTCCGCCGAAATCACTTTTAAACCCATTTCCACCTTTTTTTCCCTTCTCTTCCTCTTACTTTTTTTTCACGTTTTTTTACGTTTTTCTCCTTTTCGCCTCTTTTCTGGGCGTATTATTCTTCTTTTTCTTCTTTTTTTTCGTCTAATGCATACCCCATCAGTGCAGCAATGCTTATTCAATACCGCCAGCAGATGGAGACACTGGGGGATAATTTTCTAAGGATTTATACTGATTTTTCCTGTCTGAATTTGTCGCACAGAAAGTTGCAGGCCAAATATGTGTGACATTTCTGCGACTTTAGCTTCTAGAGCATTTTTACAACATTATACATAGGTGCTGAATACATAAAAAGCGACTGTTCAGCGACAGACAAGTCGCATCGGCTGAAAGTAGGCCAGAATGTCAGTCCATGTTGGAGCAGGTTTAGATACAGTCTAAAGCATAGATCTCAAAGTCTGTGCACAGAATTTAGCAAGGGCCTCGCACCTTCTGATGCATCAGGTAGGTGCACAATAGCATAGCCTAACCCTCTGTACTTTGGTCTATATTGATGCGGGACATAGACAGCCAGCTGATGACCAATCCATTAGTGCAATGGATGGCTGGAAGCATTTGTCTTTGCCTTTGCAATACCACAGAAGCAATGCATGGTCAATGTACAGCAATGACACACCTGTGTGAACAGCCAGGAGACCCCCCCCCCCCCATGTTATGTTACATAGTTACATAGTTAGTACGGTCGAAAAAAGACATATGTCCATCACGTTCAACCAGGGAATTAAGGGGTAGGGGTGTGGCGCGATATTGGGGAAGGGATGAGATTTTATATTTCTTCATAAGCATTAATCTTATTTTGTCAATTAGGAACATTCAGCACCCACCCGCTATCAAGGCAGCTGCCTATCATGTCATGCCCTACCTGCACAGGTGTGCTGGCTACTCAAATGATCCAATTAAGGAGGCCATTTAGTCAGCAGCAGCAGAAGTCCTGTGCCTGGACGCTCCAACAGGGGCCAGACACAAGCAGAAGCAGAAGCAGCAGAAGCAGCAGCAGCACCACCTTTTGTTTTTTGGCTGCAGCAGCAGCAAGGCCCACAGGGCTGGCTAGCTGGCTAGCCAGCAAGCAGGTAGCAATGAAAGTAGGAATCTTTCTTTTTAACCCTGTAAGGGGGTGGTGCACTGTACCCGAAGATACTGCCATATCGGGTCAATGCATAGGGCGACGGAAGCAAGCTTCGAAATCGGCCCCCGTTCTCAAAAATCCATTTAATATATGGTCCCCAGATAGGGGACGTATCAGATATTAAACTGATAAGAACAGATACTACACTTGATCTTAGCCAAAAGGCCGAGAAGCGATAACCGTGAAAGGGGCGGGCCCAACAAGGTCCCCTTCATGGGCACTATCACTGCTTGCTGTCAGGGAGGCTGCCAGACAATTTTCCATGCACACTCTGGGCTGGGGGGCAGTCAACCACCAGTACACACAGCAGAACCTAAACCCATACCATTATTGCTAAGCAGCAAGACAGGGGCCCATTGCACTCCCACGGGGCCTTTTTAAATGCAATCCATAACCCGGATTTGCCAGGAACCCTTCTTACTCCTCCTACTTGCATGTGACACTGGGCTTAGGATCTGCATAGGAAACACACACACAAGCACACACCTACCTTTGTTGCCTGCAGATGCCTCCTTGGCTGTCCCCAAACGGTATCAAACCAACACCCACGGGAAGCTGTAAGCATAGAGGACATGCCTGCACCCCATTGGACTTACCTGTGTGGGTTAAATCCGGGTTATTTGACAACCTATGGCGGTGATGGTTCTGCTCAGGCAGAGCAGTGCTGATGCTCCTCATAAAGCTGTCGCTGCTGTGAAGGTTCTAGGTGACATCACAAATCCCTTTGGTTACATACACAACAAAGCTGGGTTGTTGTTGTTTACACTCTGCAAGGCCTGTGGAAGTGAGTGACATCATAGCACTGTAGTTCTGAGGGTTCAAGATGGATGCAACAATCTCCTGTTGCTTCTATGAAGGCCGTAATAGACGACATCACCAAACAGCTCCATAGTCACATACACAGCAAAGGAGAGATGTTGTTTACACCTAGTGATGTCAGTGGTATTGAGTGACATCACAGCACAGTGCTAAGGCTCCTGGGCCTGGACACAGCAGCGGCTGCAATATCTCAACGGAGAATACGTTTATATCTATATGTGTGTGTGCGCATATATATATATATATATATATATATATATATATATATATATATATATATATTTCTCCGCCGAAATCACTTTTAAACCCATTTCCACCTTTTTTTCCCTTCTCTTCCTCTTACTTTTTTTTCACGTTTTTTTACGTTTTTCTCCTTTTCGCCTCTTTTCTGGGCGTATTATTCTTCTTTTTCTTCTTTTTTTTCGTCTAATGCATACCCCATCAGTGCAGCAATGCTTATTCAATACCGCCAGCAGATGGAGACACTGGGGGATAATTTTCTAAGGATTTATACTGATTTTTCCTGTCTGAATTTGTCGCACAGAAAGTTGCAGGCCAAATATGTGTGACATTTCTGCGACTTTAGCTTCTAGAGCATTTTTACAACATTATACATAGGTGCTGAATACATAAAAAGCGACTGTTCAGCGACAGACAAGTCGCATCGGCTGAAAGTAGGCCAGAATGTCAGTCCATGTTGGAGCAGGTTTAGATACAGTCTAAAGCATAGATCTCAAAGTCTGTGCACAGAATTTAGCAAGGGCCTCGCACCTTCTGATGCATCAGGTAGGTGCACAATAGCATAGCCTAACCCTCTGTACTTTGGTCTATATTGATGCGGGACATAGACAGCCAGCTGATGACCAATCCATTAGTGCAATGGATGGCTGGAAGCATTTGTCTTTGCCTTTGCAATACCACAGAAGCAATGCATGGTCAATGTACAGCAATGACACACCTGTGTGAACAGCCAGGAGACCCCCCCCCCCCCCCATGTTATGTTACATAGTTACATAGTTAGTACGGTCGAAAAAAGACATATGTCCATCACGTTCAACCAGGGAATTAAGGGGTAGGGGTGTGGCGCGATATTGGGGAAGGGATGAGATTTTATATTTCTTCATAAGCATTAATCTTATTTTGTCAATTAGGAACATTCAGCACCCACCCGCTATCAAGGCAGCTGCCTATCATGTCATGCCCTACCTGCACAGGTGTGCTGGCTACTCAAATGATCCAATTAAGGAGGCCATTTAGTCAGCAGCAGCAGAAGTCCTGTGCCTGGACGCTCCAACAGGGGCCAGACACAAGCAGAAGCAGAAGCAGCAGAAGCAGCAGCAGCACCACCTTTTGTTTTTTGGCTGCAGCAGCAGCAAGGCCCACAGGGCTGGCTAGCTGGCTAGCCAGCAAGCAGGTAGCAATGAAAGTAGGAATCTTTCTTTTTAACCCTGTAAGGGGGTGGTGCACTGTACCCGAAGATACTGCCATATCGGGTCAATGCATAGGGCGACGGAAGCAAGCTTCGAAATCGGCCCCCGTTCTCAAAAATCCATTTAATATATGGTCCCCAGATAGGGGACGTATCAGATATTAAACTGATAAGAACAGATACTACACTTGATCTTAGCCAAAAGGCCGAGAAGCGATAACCGTGAAAGGGGCGGGCCCAACAAGGTCCCCTTCATGGGCACTATCACTGCTTGCTGTCAGGGAGGCTGCCAGACAATTTTCCATGCACACTCTGGGCTGGGGGGCAGTCAACCACCAGTACACACAGCAGAACCTAAACCCATACCATTATTGCTAAGCAGCAAGACAGGGGCCCATTGCACTCCCACGGGGCCTTTTTAAATGCAATCCATAACCCGGATTTGCCAGGAACCCTTCTTACTCCTCCTACTTGCATGTGACACTGGGCTTAGGATCTGCATAGGAAACACACACACAAGCACACACCTACCTTTGTTGCCTGCAGATGCCTCCTTGGCTGTCCCCAAACGGTATCAAACCAACACCCACGGGAAGCTGTAAGCATAGAGGACATGCCTGCACCCCATTGGACTTACCTGTGTGGGTTAAATCCGGGTTATTTGACAACCTATGGCGGTGATGGTTCTGCTCAGGCAGAGCAGTGCTGATGCTCCTCATAAAGCTGTCGCTGCTGTGAAGGTTCTAGGTGACATCACAAATCCCTTTGGTTACATACACAACAAAGCTGGGTTGTTGTTGTTTACACTCTGCAAGGCCTGTGGAAGTGAGTGACATCATAGCACTGTAGTTCTGAGGGTTCAAGATGGATGCAACAATCTCCTGTTGCTTCTATGAAGGCCGTAATAGACGACATCACCAAACAGCTCCATAGTCACATACACAGCAAAGGAGAGATGTTGTTTACACCTAGTGATGTCAGTGGTATTGAGTGACATCACAGCACAGTGCTAAGGCTCCTGGGCCTGGACACAGCAGCGGCTGCAATATCTCAACGGAGAATACGTTTATATCTATATGTGTGTGTGCGCATATATATATATATATATATATATATATATATATATATATATATATATTTCTCCGCCGAAATCACTTTTAAACCCATTTCCACCTTTTTTTCCCTTCTCTTCCTCTTACTTTTTTTTCACGTTTTTTTACGTTTTTCTCCTTTTCGCCTCTTTTCTGGGCGTATTATTCTTCTTTTTCTTCTTTTTTTTCGTCTAATGCATACCCCATCAGTGCAGCAATGCTTATTCAATACCGCCAGCAGATGGAGACACTGGGGGATAATTTTCTAAGGATTTATACTGATTTTTCCTGTCTGAATTTGTCGCACAGAAAGTTGCAGGCCAAATATGTGTGACATTTCTGCGACTTTAGCTTCTAGAGCATTTTTACAACATTATACATAGGTGCTGAATACATAAAAAGCGACTGTTCAGCGACAGACAAGTCGCATCGGCTGAAAGTAGGCCAGAATGTCAGTCCATGTTGGAGCAGGTTTAGATACAGTCTAAAGCATAGATCTCAAAGTCTGTGCACAGAATTTAGCAAGGGCCTCGCACCTTCTGATGCATCAGGTAGGTGCACAATAGCATAGCCTAACCCTCTGTACTTTGGTCTATATTGATGCGGGACATAGACAGCCAGCTGATGACCAATCCATTAGTGCAATGGATGGCTGGAAGCATTTGTCTTTGCCTTTGCAATACCACAGAAGCAATGCATGGTCAATGTACAGCAATGACACACCTGTGTGAACAGCCAGGAGACCCCCCCCCCCCCCATGTTATGTTACATAGTTACATAGTTAGTACGGTCGAAAAAAGACATATGTCCATCACGTTCAACCAGGGAATTAAGGGGTAGGGGTGTGGCGCGATATTGGGGAAGGGATGAGATTTTATATTTCTTCATAAGCATTAATCTTATTTTGTCAATTAGGAACATTCAGCACCCACCCGCTATCAAGGCAGCTGCCTATCATGTCATGCCCTACCTGCACAGGTGTGCTGGCTACTCAAATGATCCAATTAAGGAGGCCATTTAGTCAGCAGCAGCAGAAGTCCTGTGCCTGGACGCTCCAACAGGGGCCAGACACAAGCAGAAGCAGAAGCAGCAGAAGCAGCAGCAGCACCACCTTTTGTTTTTTGGCTGCAGCAGCAGCAAGGCCCACAGGGCTGGCTAGCTGGCTAGCCAGCAAGCAGGTAGCAATGAAAGTAGGAATCTTTCTTTTTAACCCTGTAAGGGGGTGGTGCACTGTACCCGAAGATACTGCCATATCGGGTCAATGCATAGGGCGACGGAAGCAAGCTTCGAAATCGGCCCCCGTTCTCAAAAATCCATTTAATATATGGTCCCCAGATAGGGGACGTATCAGATATTAAACTGATAAGAACAGATACTACACTTGATCTTAGCCAAAAGGCCGAGAAGCGATAACCGTGAAAGGGGCGGGCCCAACAAGGTCCCCTTCATGGGCACTATCACTGCTTGCTGTCAGGGAGGCTGCCAGACAATTTTCCATGCACACTCTGGGCTGGGGGGCAGTCAACCACCAGTACACACAGCAGAACCTAAACCCATACCATTATTGCTAAGCAGCAAGACAGGGGCCCATTGCACTCCCACGGGGCCTTTTTAAATGCAATCCATAACCCGGATTTGCCAGGAACCCTTCTTACTCCTCCTACTTGCATGTGACACTGGGCTTAGGATCTGCATAGGAAACACACACACAAGCACACACCTACCTTTGTTGCCTGCAGATGCCTCCTTGGCTGTCCCCAAACGGTATCAAACCAACACCCACGGGAAGCTGTAAGCATAGAGGACATGCCTGCACCCCATTGGACTTACCTGTGTGGGTTAAATCCGGGTTATTTGACAACCTATGGCGGTGATGGTTCTGCTCAGGCAGAGCAGTGCTGATGCTCCTCATAAAGCTGTCGCTGCTGTGAAGGTTCTAGGTGACATCACAAATCCCTTTGGTTACATACACAACAAAGCTGGGTTGTTGTTGTTTACACTCTGCAAGGCCTGTGGAAGTGAGTGACATCATAGCACTGTAGTTCTGAGGGTTCAAGATGGATGCAACAATCTCCTGTTGCTTCTATGAAGGCCGTAATAGACGACATCACCAAACAGCTCCATAGTCACATACACAGCAAAGGAGAGATGTTGTTTACACCTAGTGATGTCAGTGGTATTGAGTGACATCACAGCACAGTGCTAAGGCTCCTGGGCCTGGACACAGCAGCGGCTGCAATATCTCAACGGAGAATACGTTTATATCTATATGTGTGTGTGCGCATATATATGTATATATATATATATATATATATATATATATATATATTTCTCCGCCGAAATCACTTTTAAACCCATTTCCACCTTTTTTTCCCTTCTCTTCCTCTTACTTTTTTTTCACGTTTTTTTACGTTTTTCTCCTTTTCGCCTCTTTTCTGGGCGTATTATTCTTCTTTTTCTTCTTTTTTTTCGTCTAATGCATACCCCATCAGTGCAGCAATGCTTATTCAATACCGCCAGCAGATGGAGACACTGGGGGATAATTTTCTAAGGATTTATACTGATTTTTCCTGTCTGAATTTGTCGCACAGAAAGTTGCAGGCCAAATATGTGTGACATTTCTGCGACTTTAGCTTCTAGAGCATTTTTACAACATTATACATAGGTGCTGAATACATAAAAAGCGACTGTTCAGCGACAGACAAGTCGCATCGGCTGAAAGTAGGCCAGAATGTCAGTCCATGTTGGAGCAGGTTTAGATACAGTCTAAAGCATAGATCTCAAAGTCTGTGCACAGAATTTAGCAAGGGCCTCGCACCTTCTGATGCATCAGGTAGGTGCACAATAGCATAGCCTAACCCTCTGTACTTTGGTCTATATTGATGCGGGACATAGACAGCCAGCTGATGACCAATCCATTAGTGCAATGGATGGCTGGAAGCATTTGTCTTTGCCTTTGCAATACCACAGAAGCAATGCATGGTCAATGTACAGCAATGACACACCTGTGTGAACAGCCAGGAGACCCCCCCCCCCCCATGTTATGTTACATAGTTACATAGTTAGTACGGTCGAAAAAAGACATATGTCCATCACGTTCAACCAGGGAATTAAGGGGTAGGGGTGTGGCGCGATATTGGGGAAGGGATGAGATTTTATATTTCTTCATAAGCATTAATCTTATTTTGTCAATTAGGAACATTCAGCACCCACCCGCTATCAAGGCAGCTGCCTATCATGTCATGCCCTACCTGCACAGGTGTGCTGGCTACTCAAATGATCCAATTAAGGAGGCCATTTAGTCAGCAGCAGCAGAAGTCCTGTGCCTGGACGCTCCAACAGGGGCCAGACACAAGCAGAAGCAGAAGCAGCAGAAGCAGCAGCAGCACCACCTTTTGTTTTTTGGCTGCAGCAGCAGCAAGGCCCACAGGGCTGGCTAGCTGGCTAGCCAGCAAGCAGGTAGCAATGAAAGTAGGAATCTTTCTTTTTAACCCTGTAAGGGGGTGGTGCACTGTACCCGAAGATACTGCCATATCGGGTCAATGCATAGGGCGACGGAAGCAAGCTTCGAAATCGGCCCCCGTTCTCAAAAATCCATTTAATATATGGTCCCCAGATAGGGGACGTATCAGATATTAAACTGATAAGAACAGATACTACACTTGATCTTAGCCAAAAGGCCGAGAAGCGATAACCGTGAAAGGGGCGGGCCCAACAAGGTCCCCTTCATGGGCACTATCACTGCTTGCTGTCAGGGAGGCTGCCAGACAATTTTCCATGCACACTCTGGGCTGGGGGGCAGTCAACCACCAGTACACACAGCAGAACCTAAACCCATACCATTATTGCTAAGCAGCAAGACAGGGGCCCATTGCACTCCCACGGGGCCTTTTTAAATGCAATCCATAACCCGGATTTGCCAGGAACCCTTCTTACTCCTCCTACTTGCATGTGACACTGGGCTTAGGATCTGCATAGGAAACACACACACAAGCACACACCTACCTTTGTTGCCTGCAGATGCCTCCTTGGCTGTCCCCAAACGGTATCAAACCAACACCCACGGGAAGCTGTAAGCATAGAGGACATGCCTGCACCCCATTGGACTTACCTGTGTGGGTTAAATCCGGGTTATTTGACAACCTATGGCGGTGATGGTTCTGCTCAGGCAGAGCAGTGCTGATGCTCCTCATAAAGCTGTCGCTGCTGTGAAGGTTCTAGGTGACATCACAAATCCCTTTGGTTACATACACAACAAAGCTGGGTTGTTGTTGTTTACACTCTGCAAGGCCTGTGGAAGTGAGTGACATCATAGCACTGTAGTTCTGAGGGTTCAAGATGGATGCAACAATCTCCTGTTGCTTCTATGAAGGCCGTAATAGACGACATCACCAAACAGCTCCATAGTCACATACACAGCAAAGGAGAGATGTTGTTTACACCTAGTGATGTCAGTGGTATTGAGTGACATCACAGCACAGTGCTAAGGCTCCTGGGCCTGGACACAGCAGCGGCTGCAATATCTCAACGGAGAATACGTTTATATCTATATGTGTGTGTGCGCATATATATATATATATATATATATATATATATATATATATATATATTTCTCCGCCGAAATCACTTTTAAACCCATTTCCACCTTTTTTTCCCTTCTCTTCCTCTTACTTTTTTTTCACGTTTTTTTACGTTTTTCTCCTTTTCGCCTCTTTTCTGGGCGTATTATTCTTCTTTTTCTTCTTTTTTTTCGTCTAATGCATACCCCATCAGTGCAGCAATGCTTATTCAATACCGCCAGCAGATGGAGACACTGGGGGATAATTTTCTAAGGATTTATACTGATTTTTCCTGTCTGAATTTGTCGCACAGAAAGTTGCAGGCCAAATATGTGTGACATTTCTGCGACTTTAGCTTCTAGAGCATTTTTACAACATTATACATAGGTGCTGAATACATAAAAAGCGACTGTTCAGCGACAGACAAGTCGCATCGGCTGAAAGTAGGCCAGAATGTCAGTCCATGTTGGAGCAGGTTTAGATACAGTCTAAAGCATAGATCTCAAAGTCTGTGCACAGAATTTAGCAAGGGCCTCGCACCTTCTGATGCATCAGGTAGGTGCACAATAGCATAGCCTAACCCTCTGTACTTTGGTCTATATTGATGCGGGACATAGACAGCCAGCTGATGACCAATCCATTAGTGCAATGGATGGCTGGAAGCATTTGTCTTTGCCTTTGCAATACCACAGAAGCAATGCATGGTCAATGTACAGCAATGACACACCTGTGTGAACAGCCAGGAGACCCCCCCCCCCCCCATGTTATGTTACATAGTTACATAGTTAGTACGGTCGAAAAAAGACATATGTCCATCACGTTCAACCAGGGAATTAAGGGGTAGGGGTGTGGCGCGATATTGGGGAAGGGATGAGATTTTATATTTCTTCATAAGCATTAATCTTATTTTGTCAATTAGGAACATTCAGCACCCACCCGCTATCAAGGCAGCTGCCTATCATGTCATGCCCTACCTGCACAGGTGTGCTGGCTACTCAAATGATCCAATTAAGGAGGCCATTTAGTCAGCAGCAGCAGAAGTCCTGTGCCTGGACGCTCCAACAGGGGCCAGACACAAGCAGAAGCAGAAGCAGCAGAAGCAGCAGCAGCACCACCTTTTGTTTTTTGGCTGCAGCAGCAGCAAGGCCCACAGGGCTGGCTAGCTGGCTAGCCAGCAAGCAGGTAGCAATGAAAGTAGGAATCTTTCTTTTTAACCCTGTAAGGGGGTGGTGCACTGTACCCGAAGATACTGCCATATCGGGTCAATGCATAGGGCGACGGAAGCAAGCTTCGAAATCGGCCCCCGTTCTCAAAAATCCATTTAATATATGGTCCCCAGATAGGGGACGTATCAGATATTAAACTGATAAGAACAGATACTACACTTGATCTTAGCCAAAAGGCCGAGAAGCGATAACCGTGAAAGGGGCGGGCCCAACAAGGTCCCCTTCATGGGCACTATCACTGCTTGCTGTCAGGGAGGCTGCCAGACAATTTTCCATGCACACTCTGGGCTGGGGGGCAGTCAACCACCAGTACACACAGCAGAACCTAAACCCATACCATTATTGCTAAGCAGCAAGACAGGGGCCCATTGCACTCCCACGGGGCCTTTTTAAATGCAATCCATAACCCGGATTTGCCAGGAACCCTTCTTACTCCTCCTACTTGCATGTGACACTGGGCTTAGGATCTGCATAGGAAACACACACACAAGCACACACCTACCTTTGTTGCCTGCAGATGCCTCCTTGGCTGTCCCCAAACGGTATCAAACCAACACCCACGGGAAGCTGTAAGCATAGAGGACATGCCTGCACCCCATTGGACTTACCTGTGTGGGTTAAATCCGGGTTATTTGACAACCTATGGCGGTGATGGTTCTGCTCAGGCAGAGCAGTGCTGATGCTCCTCATAAAGCTGTCGCTGCTGTGAAGGTTCTAGGTGACATCACAAATCCCTTTGGTTACATACACAACAAAGCTGGGTTGTTGTTGTTTACACTCTGCAAGGCCTGTGGAAGTGAGTGACATCATAGCACTGTAGTTCTGAGGGTTCAAGATGGATGCAACAATCTCCTGTTGCTTCTATGAAGGCCGTAATAGACGACATCACCAAACAGCTCCATAGTCACATACACAGCAAAGGAGAGATGTTGTTTACACCTAGTGATGTCAGTGGTATTGAGTGACATCACAGCACAGTGCTAAGGCTCCTGGGCCTGGACACAGCAGCGGCTGCAATATCTCAACGGAGAATACGTTTATATCTATATGTGTGTGTGCGCATATATATATATATAATCTTATTTTGTCAATTAGGAACATTCAGCACCCACCCGCTATCAAGGCAGCTGCCTATCATGTCATGCCCTACCTGCACAGGTGTGCTGGCTACTCAAATGATCCAATTAAGGAGGCCATTTAGTCAGCAGCAGCAGAAGTCCTGTGCCTGGACGCTCCAACAGGGGCCAGACACAAGCAGAAGCAGAAGCAGCAGAAGCAGCAGCAGCACCACCTTTTGTTTTTTGGCTGCAGCAGCAGCAAGGCCCACAGGGCTGGCTAGCTGGCTAGCCAGCAAGCAGGTAGCAATGAAAGTAGGAATCTTTCTTTTTAACCCTGTAAGGGGGTGGTGCACTGTACCCGAAGATACTGCCATATCGGGTCAATGCATAGGGCGACGGAAGCAAGCTTCGAAATCGGCCCCCGTTCTCAAAAATCCATTTAATATATGGTCCCCAGATAGGGGACGTATCAGATATTAAACTGATAAGAACAGATACTACACTTGATCTTAGCCAAAAGGCCGAGAAGCGATAACCGTGAAAGGGGCGGGCCCAACAAGGTCCCCTTCATGGGCACTATCACTGCTTGCTGTCAGGGAGGCTGCCAGACAATTTTCCATGCACACTCTGGGCTGGGGGGCAGTCAACCACCAGTACACACAGCAGAACCTAAACCCATACCATTATTGCTAAGCAGCAAGACAGGGGCCCATTGCACTCCCACGGGGCCTTTTTAAATGCAATCCATAACCCGGATTTGCCAGGAACCCTTCTTACTCCTCCTACTTGCATGTGACACTGGGCTTAGGATCTGCATAGGAAACACACACACAAGCACACACCTACCTTTGTTGCCTGCAGATGCCTCCTTGGCTGTCCCCAAACGGTATCAAACCAACACCCACGGGAAGCTGTAAGCATAGAGGACATGCCTGCACCCCATTGGACTTACCTGTGTGGGTTAAATCCGGGTTATTTGACAACCTATGGCGGTGATGGTTCTGCTCAGGCAGAGCAGTGCTGATGCTCCTCATAAAGCTGTCGCTGCTGTGAAGGTTCTAGGTGACATCACAAATCCCTTTGGTTACATACACAACAAAGCTGGGTTGTTGTTGTTTACACTCTGCAAGGCCTGTGGAAGTGAGTGACATCATAGCACTGTAGTTCTGAGGGTTCAAGATGGATGCAACAATCTCCTGTTGCTTCTATGAAGGCCGTAATAGACGACATCACCAAACAGCTCCATAGTCACATACACAGCAAAGGAGAGATGTTGTTTACACCTAGTGATGTCAGTGGTATTGAGTGACATCACAGCACAGTGCTAAGGCTCCTGGGCCTGGACACAGCAGCGGCTGCAATATCTCAACGGAGAATACGTTTATATCTATATGTGTGTGTGCGCATATATATATATATATATATATATATATATATATATATATATATATATATATATTTCTCCGCCGAAATCACTTTTAAACCCATTTCCACCTTTTTTTCCCTTCTCTTCCTCTTACTTTTTTTTCACGTTTTTTTACGTTTTTCTCCTTTTCGCCTCTTTTCTGGGCGTATTATTCTTCTTTTTCTTCTTTTTTTTCGTCTAATGCATACCCCATCAGTGCAGCAATGCTTATTCAATACCGCCAGCAGATGGAGACACTGGGGGATAATTTTCTAAGGATTTATACTGATTTTTCCTGTCTGAATTTGTCGCACAGAAAGTTGCAGGCCAAATATGTGTGACATTTCTGCGACTTTAGCTTCTAGAGCATTTTTACAACATTATACATAGGTGCTAAATACATAAAAAGCGACTGTTCAGCGACAGACAAGTCGCATCGGCTGAAAGTAGGCCAGAATGTCAGTCCATGTTGGAGCAGGTTTAGATACAGTCTAAAGCATAGATCTCAAAGTCTGTGCACAGAATTTAGCAAGGGCCTCGCACCTTCTGATGCATCAGGTAGGTGCACAATAGCATAGCCTAACCCTCTGTACTTTGGTCTATATTGATGCGGGACATAGACAGCCAGCTGATGACCAATCCATTAGTGCAATGGATGGCTGGAAGCATTTGTCTTTGCCTTTGCAATACCACAGAAGCAATGCATGGTCAATGTACAGCAATGACACACCTGTGTGAACAGCCAGGAGACCCCCCCCCCCCCATGTTATGTTACATAGTTACATAGTTAGTACGGTCGAAAAAAGACATATGTCCATCACGTTCAACCAGGGAATTAAGGGGTAGGGGTGTGGCGCGATATTGGGGAAGGGATGAGATTTTATATTTCTTCATAAGCATTAATCTTATTTTGTCAATTAGGAACATTCAGCACCCACCCGCTATCAAGGCAGCTGCCTATCATGTCATGCCCTACCTGCACAGGTGTGCTGGCTACTCAAATGATCCAATTAAGGAGGCCATTTAGTCAGCAGCAGCAGAAGTCCTGTGCCTGGACGCTCCAACAGGGGCCAGACACAAGCAGAAGCAGAAGCAGCAGAAGCAGCAGCAGCACCACCTTTTGTTTTTTGGCTGCAGCAGCAGCAAGGCCCACAGGGCTGGCTAGCTGGCTAGCCAGCAAGCAGGTAGCAATGAAAGTAGGAATCTTTCTTTTTAACCCTGTAAGGGGGTGGTGCACTGTACCCGAAGATACTGCCATATCGGGTCAATGCATAGGGCGACGGAAGCAAGCTTCGAAATCGGCCCCCGTTCTCAAAAATCCATTTAATATATGGTCCCCAGATAGGGGACGTATCAGATATTAAACTGATAAGAACAGATACTACACTTGATCTTAGCCAAAAGGCCGAGAAGCAATAACCGTGAAAGGGGCGGGCCCAACAAGGTCCCCTTCATGGGCACTATCACTGCTTGCTGTCAGGGAGGCTGCCAGACAATTTTCCATGCACACTCTGGGCTGGGGGGCAGTCAACCACCAGTACACACAGCAGAACCTAAACCCATACCATTATTGCTAAGCAGCAAGACAGGGGCCCATTGCACTCCCACGGGGCCTTTTTAAATGCAATCCATAACCCGGATTTGCCAGGAACCCTTCTTACTCCTCCTACTTGCATGTGACACTGGGCTTAGGATCTGCATAGGAAACACACACACAAGCACACACCTACCTTTGTTGCCTGCAGATGCCTCCTTGGCTGTCCCCAAACGGTATCAAACCAACACCCACGGGAAGCTGTAAGCATAGAGGACATGCCTGCACCCCATTGGACTTACCTGTGTGGGTTAAATCCGGGTTATTTGACAACCTATGGCGGTGATGGTTCTGCTCAGGCAGAGCAGTGCTGATGCTCCTCATAAAGCTGTCGCTGCTGTGAAGGTTCTAGGTGACATCACAAATCCCTTTGGTTACATACACAACAAAGCTGGGTTGTTGTTGTTTACACTCTGCAAGGCCTGTGGAAGTGAGTGACATCATAGCACTGTAGTTCTGAGGGTTCAAGATGGATGCAACAATCTCCTGTTGCTTCTATGAAGGCCGTAATAGACGACATCACCAAACAGCTCCATAGTCACATACACAGCAAAGGAGAGATGTTGTTTACACCTAGTGATGTCAGTGGTATTGAGTGACATCACAGCACAGTGCTAAGGCTCCTGGGCCTGGACACAGCAGCGGCTGCAATATCTCAACGGAGAATACGTTTATATCTATATGTGTGTGTGCGCATATATATATATATATATATATATATATATATATATATATTTCTCCGCCGAAATCACTTTTAAACCCATTTCCACCTTTTTTTCCCTTCTCTTCCTCTTACTTTTTTTTCACGTTTTTTTACGTTTTTCTCCTTTTCGCCTCTTTTCTGGGCGTATTATTCTTCTTTTTCTTCTTTTTTTTCGTCTAATGCATACCCCATCAGTGCAGCAATGCTTATTCAATACCGCCAGCAGATGGAGACACTGGGGGATAATTTTCTAAGGATTTATACTGATTTTTCCTGTCTGAATTTGTCGCACAGAAAGTTGCAGGCCAAATATGTGTGACATTTCTGCGACTTTAGCTTCTAGAGCATTTTTACAACATTATACATAGGTGCTGAATACATAAAAAGCGACTGTTCAGCGACAGACAAGTCGCATCGGCTGAAAGTAGGCCAGAATGTCAGTCCATGTTGGAGCAGGTTTAGATACAGTCTAAAGCATAGATCTCAAAGTCTGTGCACAGAATTTAGCAAGGGCCTCGCACCTTCTGATGCATCAGGTAGGTGCACAATAGCATAGCCTAACCCTCTGTACTTTGGTCTATATTGATGCGGGACATAGACAGCCAGCTGATGACCAATCCATTAGTGCAATGGATGGCTGGAAGCATTTGTCTTTGCCTTTGCAATACCACAGAAGCAATGCATGGTCAATGTACAGCAATGACACACCTGTGTGAACAGCCAGGAGACCCCCCCCCCCCCCATGTTATGTTACATAGTTACATAGTTAGTACGGTCGAAAAAAGACATATGTCCATCACGTTCAACCAGGGAATTAAGGGGTAGGGGTGTGGCGCGATATTGGGGAAGGGATGAGATTTTATATTTCTTCATAAGCATTAATCTTATTTTGTCAATTAGGAACATTCAGCACCCACCCGCTATCAAGGCAGCTGCCTATCATGTCATGCCCTACCTGCACAGGTGTGCTGGCTACTCAAATGATCCAATTAAGGAGGCCATTTAGTCAGCAGCAGCAGAAGTCCTGTGCCTGGACGCTCCAACAGGGGCCAGACACAAGCAGAAGCAGAAGCAGCAGAAGCAGCAGCAGCACCACCTTTTGTTTTTTGGCTGCAGCAGCAGCAAGGCCCACAGGGCTGGCTAGCTGGCTAGCCAGCAAGCAGGTAGCAATGAAAGTAGGAATCTTTCTTTTTAACCCTGTAAGGGGGTGGTGCACTGTACCCGAAGATACTGCCATATCGGGTCAATGCATAGGGCGACGGAAGCAAGCTTCGAAATCGGCCCCCGTTCTCAAAAATCCATTTAATATATGGTCCCCAGATAGGGGACGTATCAGATATTAAACTGATAAGAACAGATACTACACTTGATCTTAGCCAAAAGGCCGAGAAGCGATAACCGTGAAAGGGGCGGGCCCAACAAGGTCCCCTTCATGGGCACTATCACTGCTTGCTGTCAGGGAGGCTGCCAGACAATTTTCCATGCACACTCTGGGCTGGGGGGCAGTCAACCACCAGTACACACAGCAGAACCTAAACCCATACCATTATTGCTAAGCAGCAAGACAGGGGCCCATTGCACTCCCACGGGGCCTTTTTAAATGCAATCCATAACCCGGATTTGCCAGGAACCCTTCTTACTCCTCCTACTTGCATGTGACACTGGGCTTAGGATCTGCATAGGAAACACACACACAAGCACACACCTACCTTTGTTGCCTGCAGATGCCTCCTTGGCTGTCCCCAAACGGTATCAAACCAACACCCACGGGAAGCTGTAAGCATAGAGGACATGCCTGCACCCCATTGGACTTACCTGTGTGGGTTAAATCCGGGTTATTTGACAACCTATGGCGGTGATGGTTCTGCTCAGGCAGAGCAGTGCTGATGCTCCTCATAAAGCTGTCGCTGCTGTGAAGGTTCTAGGTGACATCACAAATCCCTTTGGTTACATACACAACAAAGCTGGGTTGTTGTTGTTTACACTCTGCAAGGCCTGTGGAAGTGAGTGACATCATAGCACTGTAGTTCTGAGGGTTCAAGATGGATGCAACAATCTCCTGTTGCTTCTATGAAGGCCGTAATAGACGACATCACCAAACAGCTCCATAGTCACATACACAGCAAAGGAGAGATGTTGTTTACACCTAGTGATGTCAGTGGTATTGAGTGACATCACAGCACAGTGCTAAGGCTCCTGGGCCTGGACACAGCAGCGGCTGCAATATCTCAACGGAGAATACGTTTATATCTATATGTGTGTGTGCGCATATATATATATATATATATATATATATATATATATATATATATATATATTTCTCCGCCGAAATCACTTTTAAACCCATTTCCACCTTTTTTTCCCTTCTCTTCCTCTTACTTTTTTTTCACGTTTTTTTACGTTTTTCTCCTTTTCGCCTCTTTTCTGGGCGTATTATTCTTCTTTTTCTTCTTTTTTTTCGTCTAATGCATACCCCATCAGTGCAGCAATGCTTATTCAATACCGCCAGCAGATGGAGACACTGGGGGATAATTTTCTAAGGATTTATACTGATTTTTCCTGTCTGAATTTGTCGCACAGAAAGTTGCAGGCCAAATATGTGTGACATTTCTGCGACTTTAGCTTCTAGAGCATTTTTACAACATTATACATAGGTGCTGAATACATAAAAAGCGACTGTTCAGCGACAGACAAGTCGCATCGGCTGAAAGTAGGCCAGAATGTCAGTCCATGTTGGAGCAGGTTTAGATACAGTCTAAAGCATAGATCTCAAAGTCTGTGCACAGAATTTAGCAAGGGCCTCGCACCTTCTGATGCATCAGGTAGGTGCACAATAGCATAGCCTAACCCTCTGTACTTTGGTCTATATTGATGCGGGACATAGACAGCCAGCTGATGACCAATCCATTAGTGCAATGGATGGCTGGAAGCATTTGTCTTTGCCTTTGCAATACCACAGAAGCAATGCATGGTCAATGTACAGCAATGACACACCTGTGTGAACAGCCAGGAGACCCCCCCCCCCCCCATGTTATGTTACATAGTTACATAGTTAGTACGGTCGAAAAAAGACATATGTCCATCACGTTCAACCAGGGAATTAAGGGGTAGGGGTGTGGCGCGATATTGGGGAAGGGATGAGATTTTATATTTCTTCATAAGCATTAATCTTATTTTGTCAATTAGGAACATTCAGCACCCACCCGCTATCAAGGCAGCTGCCTATCATGTCATGCCCTACCTGCACAGGTGTGCTGGCTACTCAAATGATCCAATTAAGGAGGCCATTTAGTCAGCAGCAGCAGAAGTCCTGTGCCTGGACGCTCCAACAGGGGCCAGACACAAGCAGAAGCAGAAGCAGCAGAAGCAGAAGCAGCAGAAGCAGCAGCAGCACCACCTTTTGTTTTTTGGCTGCAGCAGCAGCAAGGCCCACAGGGCTGGCTAGCTGGCTAGCCAGCAAGCAGGTAGCAATGAAAGTAGGAATCTTTCTTTTTAACCCTGTAAGGGGGTGGTGCACTGTACCCGAAGATACTGCCATATCGGGTCAATGCATAGGGCGACGGAAGCAAGCTTCGAAATCGGCCCCCGTTCTCAAAAATCCATTTAATATATGGTCCCCAGATAGGGGACGTATCAGATATTAAACTGATAAGAACAGATACTACACTTGATCTTAGCCAAAAGGCCGAGAAGCGATAACCGTGAAAGGGGCGGGCCCAACAAGGTCCCCTTCATGGGCACTATCACTGCTTGCTGTCAGGGAGGCTGCCAGACAATTTTCCATGCACACTCTGGGCTGGGGGGCAGTCAACCACCAGTACACACAGCAGAACCTAAACCCATACCATTATTGCTAAGCAGCAAGACAGGGGCCCATTGCACTCCCACGGGGCCTTTTTAAATGCAATCCATAACCCGGATTTGCCAGGAACCCTTCTTACTCCTCCTACTTGCATGTGACACTGGGCTTAGGATCTGCATAGGAAACACACACACAAGCACACACCTACCTTTGTTGCCTGCAGATGCCTCCTTGGCTGTCCCCAAACGGTATCAAACCAACACCCACGGGAAGCTGTAAGCATAGAGGACATGCCTGCACCCCATTGGACTTACCTGTGTGGGTTAAATCCGGGTTATTTGACAACCTATGGCGGTGATGGTTCTGCTCAGGCAGAGCAGTGCTGATGCTCCTCATAAAGCTGTCGCTGCTGTGAAGGTTCTAGGTGACATCACAAATCCCTTTGGTTACATACACAACAAAGCTGGGTTGTTGTTGTTTACACTCTGCAAGGCCTGTGGAAGTGAGTGACATCATAGCACTGTAGTTCTGAGGGTTCAAGATGGATGCAACAATCTCCTGTTGCTTCTATGAAGGCCGTAATAGACGACATCACCAAACAGCTCCATAGTCACATACACAGCAAAGGAGAGATGTTGTTTACACCTAGTGATGTCAGTGGTATTGAGTGACATCACAGCACAGTGCTAAGGCTCCTGGGCCTGGACACAGCAGCGGCTGCAATATCTCAACGGAGAATACGTTTATATCTATATGTGTGTGTGCGCATATATATATATATATATATATATATATATATATATATATATATATATATATATATTTCTCCGCCGAAATCACTTTTAAACCCATTTCCACCTTTTTTTCCCTTCTCTTCCTCTTACTTTTTTTTCACGTTTTTTTACGTTTTTCTCCTTTTCGCCTCTTTTCTGGGCGTATTATTCTTCTTTTTCTTCTTTTTTTTCGTCTAATGCATACCCCATCAGTGCAGCAATGCTTATTCAATACCGCCAGCAGATGGAGACACTGGGGGATAATTTTCTAAGGATTTATACTGATTTTTCCTGTCTGAATTTGTCGCACAGAAAGTTGCAGGCCAAATATGTGTGACATTTCTGCGACTTTAGCTTCTAGAGCATTTTTACAACATTATACATAGGTGCTGAATACATAAAAAGCGACTGTTCAGCGACAGACAAGTCGCATCGGCTGAAAGTAGGCCAGAATGTCAGTCCATGTTGGAGCAGGTTTAGATACAGTCTAAAGCATAGATCTCAAAGTCTGTGCACAGAATTTAGCAAGGGCCTCGCACCTTCTGATGCATCAGGTAGGTGCACAATAGCATAGCCTAACCCTCTGTACTTTGGTCTATATTGATGCGGGACATAGACAGCCAGCTGATGACCAATCCATTAGTGCAATGGATGGCTGGAAGCATTTGTCTTTGCCTTTGCAATACCACAGAAGCAATGCATGGTCAATGTACAGCAATGACACACCTGTGTGAACAGCCAGGAGACCCCCCCCCCCCCATGTTATGTTACATAGTTACATAGTTAGTACGGTCGAAAAAAGACATATGTCCATCACGTTCAACCAGGGAATTAAGGGGTAGGGGTGTGGCGCGATATTGGGGAAGGGATGAGATTTTATATTTCTTCATAAGCATTAATCTTATTTTGTCAATTAGGAACATTCAGCACCCACCCGCTATCAAGGCAGCTGCCTATCATGTCATGCCCTACCTGCACAGGTGTGCTGGCTACTCAAATGATCCAATTAAGGAGGCCATTTAGTCAGCAGCAGCAGAAGTCCTGTGCCTGGACGCTCCAACAGGGGCCAGACACAAGCAGAAGCAGAAGCAGCAGAAGCAGCAGCAGCACCACCTTTTGTTTTTTGGCTGCAGCAGCAGCAAGGCCCACAGGGCTGGCTAGCTGGCTAGCCAGCAAGCAGGTAGCAATGAAAGTAGGAATCTTTCTTTTTAACCCTGTAAGGGGGTGGTGCACTGTACCCGAAGATACTGCCATATCGGGTCAATGCATAGGGCGACGGAAGCAAGCTTCGAAATCGGCCCCCGTTCTCAAAAATCCATTTAATATATGGTCCCCAGATAGGGGACGTATCAGATATTAAACTGATAAGAACAGATACTACACTTGATCTTAGCCAAAAGGCCGAGAAGCGATAACCGTGAAAGGGGCGGGCCCAACAAGGTCCCCTTCATGGGCACTATCACTGCTTGCTGTCAGGGAGGCTGCCAGACAATTTTCCATGCACACTCTGGGCTGGGGGGCAGTCAACCACCAGTACACACAGCAGAACCTAAACCCATACCATTATTGCTAAGCAGCAAGACAGGGGCCCATTGCACTCCCACGGGGCCTTTTTAAATGCAATCCATAACCCGGATTTGCCAGGAACCCTTCTTACTCCTCCTACTTGCATGTGACACTGGGCTTAGGATCTGCATAGGAAACACACACACAAGCACACACCTACCTTTGTTGCCTGCAGATGCCTCCTTGGCTGTCCCCAAACGGTATCAAACCAACACCCACGGGAAGCTGTAAGCATAGAGGACATGCCTGCACCCCATTGGACTTACCTGTGTGGGTTAAATCCGGGTTATTTGACAACCTATGGCGGTGATGGTTCTGCTCAGGCAGAGCAGTGCTGATGCTCCTCATAAAGCTGTCGCTGCTGTGAAGGTTCTAGGTGACATCACAAATCCCTATGGTTACATACACAACAAAGCTGGGTTGTTGTTGTTTACACTCTGCAAGGCCTGTGGAAGTGAGTGACATCATAGCACTGTAGTTCTGAGGGTTCAAGATGGATGCAACAATCTCCTGTTGCTTCTATGAAGGCCGTAATAGACGACATCACCAAACAGCTCCATAGTCACATACACAGCAAAGGAGAGATGTTGTTTACACCTAGTGATGTCAGTGGTATTGAGTGACATCACAGCACAGTGCTAAGGCTCCTGGGCCTGGACACAGCAGCGGCTGCAATATCTCAACGGAGAATACGTTTATATCTATATGTGTGTGTGCGCATATATATATATATATATATATATATATATATATATATATATATATATATATATTTCTCCGCCGAAATCACTTTTAAACCCATTTCCACCTTTTTTTCCCTTCTCTTCCTCTTACTTTTTTTTCACGTTTTTTTACGTTTTTCTCCTTTTCGCCTCTTTTCTGGGCGTATTATTCTTCTTTTTCTTCTTTTTTTTCGTCTAATGCATACCCCATCAGTGCAGCAATGCTTATTCAATACCGCCAGCAGATGGAGACACTGGGGGATAATTTTCTAAGGATTTATACTGATTTTTCCTGTCTGAATTTGTCGCACAGAAAGTTGCAGGCCAAATATGTGTGACATTTCTGCGACTTTAGCTTCTAGAGCATTTTTACAACATTATACATAGGTGCTGAATACATAAAAAGCGACTGTTCAGCGACAGACAAGTCGCATCGGCTGAAAGTAGGCCAGAATGTCAGTCCATGTTGGAGCAGGTTTAGATACAGTCTAAAGCATAGATCTCAAAGTCTGTGCACAGAATTTAGCAAGGGCCTCGCACCTTCTGATGCATCAGGTAGGTGCACAATAGCATAGCCTAACCCTCTGTACTTTGGTCTATATTGATGCGTGACATAGACAGCCAGCTGATGACCAATCCATTAGTGCAATGGATGGCTGGAAGCATTTGTCTTTGCCTTTGCAATACCACAGAAGCAATGCATGGTCAATGTACAGCAATGACACACCTGTGTGAACAGCCAGGAGACCCCCCCCCCCCATGTTATGTTACATAGTTACATAGTTAGTACGGTCGAAAAAAGACATATGTCCATCACGTTCAACCAGGGAATTAAGGGGTAGGGGTGTGGCGCGATATTGGGGAAGGGATGAGATTTTATATTTCTTCATAAGCATTAATCTTATTTTGTCAATTAGGAACATTCAGCACCCACCCGCTATCAAGGCAGCTGCCTATCATGTCATGCCCTACCTGCACAGGTGTGCTGGCTACTCAAATGATCCAATTAAGGAGGCCATTTAGTCAGCAGCAGCAGAAGTCCTGTGCCTGGACGCTCCAACAGGGGCCAGACACAAGCAGAAGCAGAAGCAGCAGAAGCAGCAGCAGCACCACCTTTTGTTTTTTGGCTGCAGCAGCAGCAAGGCCCACAGGGCTGGCTAGCTGGCTAGCCAGCAAGCAGGTAGCAATGAAAGTAGGAATCTTTCTTTTTAACCCTGTAAGGGGGTGGTGCACTGTACCCGAAGATACTGCCATATCGGGTCAATGCATAGGGCGACGGAAGCAAGCTTCGAAATCGGCCCCCGTTCTCAAAAATCCATTTAATATATGGTCCCCAGATAGGGGACGTATCAGATATTAAACTGATAAGAACAGATACTACACTTGATCTTAGCCAAAAGGCCGAGAAGCGATAACCGTGAAAGGGGCGGGCCCAACAAGGTCCCCTTCATGGGCACTATCACTGCTTGCTGTCAGGGAGGCTGCCAGACAATTTTCCATGCACACTCTGGGCTGGGGGGCAGTCAACCACCAGTACACACAGCAGAACCTAAACCCATACCATTATTGCTAAGCAGCAAGACAGGGGCCCATTGCACTCCCACGGGGCCTTTTTAAATGCAATCCATAACCCGGATTTGCCAGGAACCCTTCTTACTCCTCCTACTTGCATGTGACACTGGGCTTAGGATCTGCATAGGAAACACACACACAAGCACACACCTACCTTTGTTGCCTGCAGATGCCTCCTTGGCTGTCCCCAAACGGTATCAAACCAACACCCACGGGAAGCTGTAAGCATAGAGGACATGCCTGCACCCCATTGGACTTACCTGTGTGGGTTAAATCCGGGTTATTTGACAACCTATGGCGGTGATGGTTCTGCTCAGGCAGAGCAGTGCTGATGCTCCTCATAAAGCTGTCGCTGCTGTGAAGGTTCTAGGTGACATCACAAATCCCTTTGGTTACATACACAACAAAGCTGGGTTGTTGTTGTTTACACTCTGCAAGGCCTGTGGAAGTGAGTGACATCATAGCACTGTAGTTCTGAGGGTTCAAGATGGATGCAACAATCTCCTGTTGCTTCTATGAAGGCCGTAATAGACGACATCACCAAACAGCTCCATAGTCACATACACAGCAAAGGAGAGATGTTGTTTACACCTAGTGATGTCAGTGGTATTGAGTGACATCACAGCACAGTGCTAAGGCTCCTGGGCCTGGACACAGCAGCGGCTGCAATATCTCAACGGAGAATACGTTTATATCTATATGTGTGTGTGCGCATATATATATATATATATATATATATATATATATATATATATATATTTCTCCGCCGAAATCACTTTTAAACCCATTTCCACCTTTTTTTCCCTTCTCTTCCTCTTACTTTTTTTTCACGTTTTTTTACGTTTTTCTCCTTTTCGCCTCTTTTCTGGGCGTATTATTCTTCTTTTTCTTCTTTTTTTTCGTCTAATGCATACCCCATCAGTGCAGCAATGCTTATTCAATACCGCCAGCAGATGGAGACACTGGGGGATAATTTTCTAAGGATTTATACTGATTTTTCCTGTCTGAATTTGTCGCACAGAAAGTTGCAGGCCAAATATGTGTGACATTTCTGCGACTTTAGCTTCTAGAGCATTTTTACAACATTATACATAGGTGCTGAATACATAAAAAGCGACTGTTCAGCGACAGACAAGTCGCATCGGCTGAAAGTAGGCCAGAATGTCAGTCCATGTTGGAGCAGGTTTAGATACAGTCTAAAGCATAGATCTCAAAGTCTGTGCACAGAATTTAGCAAGGGCCTCGCACCTTCTGATGCATCAGGTAGGTGCACAATAGCATAGCCTAACCCTCTGTACTTTGGTCTATATTGATGCGGGACATAGACAGCCAGCTGATGACCAATCCATTAGTGCAATGGATGGCTGGAAGCATTTGTCTTTGCCTTTGCAATACCACAGAAGCAATGCATGGTCAATGTACAGCAATGACACACCTGTGTGAACAGCCAGGAGACCCCCCCCCCCCCATGTTATGTTACATAGTTACATAGTTAGTACGGTCGAAAAAAGACATATGTCCATCACGTTCAACCAGGGAATTAAGGGGTAGGGGTGTGGCGCGATATTGGGGAAGGGATGAGATTTTATATTTCTTCATAAGCATTAATCTTATTTTGTCAATTAGGAACATTCAGCACCCACCCGCTATCAAGGCAGCTGCCTATCATGTCATGCCCTACCTGCACAGGTGTGCTGGCTACTCAAATGATCCAATTAAGGAGGCCATTTAGTCAGCAGCAGCAGAAGTCCTGTGCCTGGACGCTCCAACAGGGGCCAGACACAAGCAGAAGCAGAAGCAGCAGAAGCAGCAGCAGCACCACCTTTTGTTTTTTGGCTGCAGCAGCAGCAAGGCCCACAGGGCTGGCTAGCTGGCTAGCCAGCAAGCAGGTAGCAATGAAAGTAGGAATCTTTCTTTTTAACCCTGTAAGGGGGTGGTGCACTGTACCCGAAGATACTGCCATATCGGGTCAATGCATAGGGCGACGGAAGCAAGCTTCGAAATCGGCCCCCGTTCTCAAAAATCCATTTAATATATGGTCCCCAGATAGGGGACGTATCAGATATTAAACTGATAAGAACAGATACTACACTTGATCTTAGCCAAAAGGCCGAGAAGCGATAACCGTGAAAGGGGCGGGCCCAACAAGGTCCCCTTCATGGGCACTATCACTGCTTGCTGTCAGGGAGGCTGCCAGACAATTTTCCATGCACACTCTGGGCTGGGGGGCAGTCAACCACCAGTACACACAGCAGAACCTAAACCCATACCATTATTGCTAAGCAGCAAGACAGGGGCCCATTGCACTCCCACGGGGCCTTTTTAAATGCAATCCATAACCCGGATTTGCCAGGAACCCTTCTTACTCCTCCTACTTGCATGTGACACTGGGCTTAGGATCTGCATAGGAAACACACACACAAGCACACACCTACCTTTGTTGCCTGCAGATGCCTCCTTGGCTGTCCCCAAACGGTATCAAACCAACACCCACGGGAAGCTGTAAGCATAGAGGACATGCCTGCACCCCATTGGACTTACCTGTGTGGGTTAAATCCGGGTTATTTGACAACCTATGGCGGTGATGGTTCTGCTCAGGCAGAGCAGTGCTGATGCTCCTCATAAAGCTGTCGCTGCTGTGAAGGTTCTAGGTGACATCACAAATCCCTTTGGTTACATACACAACAAAGCTGGGTTGTTGTTGTTTACACTCTGCAAGGCCTGTGGAAGTGAGTGACATCATAGCACTGTAGTTCTGAGGGTTCAAGATGGATGCAACAATCTCCTGTTGCTTCTATGAAGGCCGTAATAGACGACATCACCAAACAGCTCCATAGTCACATACACAGCAAAGGAGAGATGTTGTTTACACCTAGTGATGTCAGTGGTATTGAGTGACATCACAGCACAGTGCTAAGGCTCCTGGGCCTGGACACAGCAGCGGCTGCAATATCTCAACGGAGAATACGTTTATATCTATATGTGTGTGTGCGCATATATATATATATATATATATATATATATATTTCTCCGCCGAAATCACTTTTAAACCCATTTCCACCTTTTTTTCCCTTCTCTTCCTCTTACTTTTTTTTCACGTTTTTTTACGTTTTTCTCCTTTTCGCCTCTTTTCTGGGCGTATTATTCTTCTTTTTCTTCTTTTTTTTCGTCTAATGCATACCCCATCAGTGCAGCAATGCTTATTCAATACCGCCAGCAGATGGAGACACTGGGGGATAATTTTCTAAGGATTTATACTGATTTTTCCTGTCTGAATTTGTCGCACAGAAAGTTGCAGGCCAAATATGTGTGACATTTCTGCGACTTTAGCTTCTAGAGCATTTTTACAACATTATACATAGGTGCTGAATACATAAAAAGCGACTGTTCAGCGACAGACAAGTCGCATCGGCTGAAAGTAGGCCAGAATGTCAGTCCATGTTGGAGCAGGTTTAGATACAGTCTAAAGCATAGATCTCAAAGTCTGTGCACAGAATTTAGCAAGGGCCTCGCACCTTCTGATGCATCAGGTAGGTGCACAATAGCATAGCCTAACCCTCTGTACTTTGGTCTATATTGATGCGGGACATAGACAGCCAGCTGATGACCAATCCATTAGTGCAATGGATGGCTGGAAGCATTTGTCTTTGCCTTTGCAATACCACAGAAGCAATGCATGGTCAATGTACAGCAATGACACACCTGTGTGAACAGCCAGGAGACCCCCCCCCCCCCCATGTTATGTTACATAGTTACATAGTTAGTACGGTCGAAAAAAGACATATGTCCATCACGTTCAACCAGGGAATTAAGGGGTAGGGGTGTGGCGCGATATTGGGGAAGGGATGAGATTTTATATTTCTTCATAAGCATTAATCTTATTTTGTCAATTAGGAACATTCAGCACCCACCTGCTATCAAGGCAGCTGCCTATCATGTCATGCCCTACCTGCACAGGTGTGCTGGCTACTCAAATGATCCAATTAAGGAGGCCATTTAGTCAGCAGCAGCAGAAGTCCTGTGCCTGGACGCTCCAACAGGGGCCAGACACAAGCAGAAGCAGAAGCAGCAGAAGCAGCAGCAGCACCACCTTTTGTTTTTTGGCTGCAGCAGCAGCAAGGCCCACAGGGCTGGCTAGCTGGCTAGCCAGCAAGCAGGTAGCAATGAAAGTAGGAATCTTTCTTTTTAACCCTGTAAGGGGGTGGTGCACTGTACCCGAAGATACTGCCATATCGGGTCAATGCATAGGGCGACGGAAGCAAGCTTCGAAATCGGCCCCCGTTCTCAAAAATCCATTTAATATATGGTCCCCAGATAGGGGACGTATCAGATATTAAACTGATAAGAACAGATACTACACTTGATCTTAGCCAAAAGGCCGAGAAGCGATAACCGTGAAAGGGGCGGGCCCAACAAGGTCCCCTTCATGGGCACTATCACTGCTTGCTGTCAGGGAGGCTGCCAGACAATTTTCCATGCACACTCTGGGCTGGGGGGCAGTCAACCACCAGTACACACAGCAGAACCTAAACCCATACCATTATTGCTAAGCAGCAAGACAGGGGCCCATTGCACTCCCACGGGGCCTTTTTAAATGCAATCCATAACCCGGATTTGCCAGGAACCCTTCTTACTCCTCCTACTTGCATGTGACACTGGGCTTAGGATCTGCATAGGAAACACACACACAAGCACACACCTACCTTTGTTGCCTGCAGATGCCTCCTTGGCTGTCCCCAAACGGTATCAAACCAACACCCACGGGAAGCTGTAAGCATAGAGGACATGCCTGCACCCCATTGGACTTACCTGTGTGGGTTAAATCCGGGTTATTTGACAACCTATGGCGGTGATGGTTCTGCTCAGGCAGAGCAGTGCTGATGCTCCTCATAAAGCTGTCGCTGCTGTGAAGGTTCTAGGTGACATCACAAATCCCTTTGGTTACATACACAACAAAGCTGGGTTGTTGTTGTTTACACTCTGCAAGGCCTGTGGAAGTGAGTGACATCATAGCACTGTAGTTCTGAGGGTTCAAGATGGATGCAACAATCTCCTGTTGCTTCTATGAAGGCCGTAATAGACGACATCACCAAACAGCTCCATAGTCACATACACAGCAAAGGAGAGATGTTGTTTACACCTAGTGATGTCAGTGGTATTGAGTGACATCACAGCACAGTGCTAAGGCTCCTGGGCCTGGACACAGCAGCGGCTGCAATATCTCAACGGAGAATACGTTTATATCTATATGTGTGTGTGCGCATATATATATATATATATATATATATATATATATATATATATATATTTCTCCGCCAAAATCACTTTTAAACCCATTTCCACCTTTTTTTCCCTTCTCTTCCTCTTACTTTTTTTTCACGTTTTTTTACGTTTTTCTCCTTTTCGCCTCTTTTCTGGGCGTATTATTCTTCTTTTTCTTCTTTTTTTTCGTCTAATGCATACCCCATCAGTGCAGCAATGCTTATTCAATACCGCCAGCAGATGGAGACACTGGGGGATAATTTTCTAAGGATTTATACTGATTTTTCCTGTCTGAATTTGTCGCACAGAAAGTTGCAGGCCAAATATGTGTGACATTTCTGCGACTTTAGCTTCTAGAGCATTTTTACAACATTATACATAGGTGCTGAATACATAAAAAGCGACTGTTCAGCGACAGACAAGTCGCATCGGCTGAAAGTAGGCCAGAATGTCAGTCCATGTTGGAGCAGGTTTAGATACAGTCTAAAGCATAGATCTCAAAGTCTGTGCACAGAATTTAGCAAGGGCCTCGCACCTTCTGATGCATCAGGTAGGTGCACAATAGCATAGCCTAACCCTCTGTACTTTGGTCTATATTGATGCGGGACATAGACAGCCAGCTGATGACCAATCCATTAGTGCAATGGATGGCTGGAAGCATTTGTCTTTGCCTTTGCAATACCACAGAAGCAATGCATGGTCAATGTACAGCAATGACACACCTGTGTGAACAGCCAGGAGACCCCCCCCCCCCCATGTTATGTTACATAGTTACATAGTTAGTACGGTCGAAAAAAGACATATGTCCATCACGTTCAACCAGGGAATTAAGGGGTAGGGGTGTGGCGCGATATTGGGGAAGGTATGAGATTTTATATTTCTTCATAAGCATTAATCTTATTTTGTCAATTAGGAACATTCAGCACCCACCCGCTATCAAGGCAGCTGCCTATCATGTCATGCCCTACCTGCACAGGTGTGCTGGCTACTCAAATGATCCAATTAAGGAGGCCATTTAGTCAGCAGCAGCAGAAGTCCTGTGCCTGGACGCTCCAACAGGGGCCAGACACAAGCAGAAGCAGAAGCAGCAGAAGCAGCAGCAGCACCACCTTTTGTTTTTTGGCTGCAGCAGCAGCAAGGCCCACAGGGCTGGCTAGCTGGCTAGCCAGCAAGCAGGTAGCAATGAAAGTAGGAATCTTTCTTTTTAACCCTGTAAGGGGGTGGTGCACTGTACCCGAAGATACTGCCATATCGGGTCAATGCATAGGGCGACGGAAGCAAGCTTCGAAATCGGCCCCCGTTCTCAAAAATCCATTTAATATATGGTCCCCAGATAGGGGACGTATCAGATATTAAACTGATAAGAACAGATACTACACTTGATCTTAGCCAAAAGGCCGAGAAGCGATAACCGTGAAAGGGGCGGGCCCAACAAGGTCCCCTTCATGGGCACTATCACTGCTTGCTGTCAGGGAGGCTGCCAGACAATTTTCCATGCACACTCTGGGCTGGGGGGCAGTCAACCACCAGTACACACAGCAGAACCTAAACCCATACCATTATTGCTAAGCAGCAAGACAGGGGCCCATTGCACTCCCACGGGGCCTTTTTAAATGCAATCCATAACCCGGATTTGCCAGGAACCCTTCTTACTCCTCCTACTTGCATGTGACACTGGGCTTAGGATCTGCATAGGAAACACACACACAAGCACACACCTACCTTTGTTGCCTGCAGATGCCTCCTTGGCTGTCCCCAAACGGTATCAAACCAACACCCACGGGAAGCTGTAAGCATAGAGGACATGCCTGCACCCCATTGGACTTACCTGTGTGGGTTAAATCCGGGTTATTTGACAACCTATGGCGGTGATGGTTCTGCTCAGGCAGAGCAGTGCTGATGCTCCTCATAAAGCTGTCGCTGCTGTGAAGGTTCTAGGTGACATCACAAATCCCTTTGGTTACATACACAACAAAGCTGGGTTGTTGTTGTTTACACTCTGCAAGGCCTGTGGAAGTGAGTGACATCATAGCACTGTAGTTCTGAGGGTTCAAGATGGATGCAACAATCTCCTGTTGCTTCTATGAAGGCCGTAATAGACGACATCACCAAACAGCTCCATAGTCACATACACAGCAAAGGAGAGATGTTGTTTACACCTAGTGATGTCAGTGGTATTGAGTGACATCACAGCACAGTGCTAAGGCTCCTGGGCCTGGACACAGCAGCGGCTGCAATATCTCAACGGAGAATACGTTTATATCTATATGTGTGTGTGCGCATATATATATATATATATATATATATATATATATATATATATATTTCTCCGCCGAAATCACTTTTAAACCCATTTCCACCTTTTTTTCCCTTCTCTTCCTCTTACTTTTTTTTCACGTTTTTTTACGTTTTTCTCCTTTTCGCCTCTTTTCTGGGCGTATTATTCTTCTTTTTCTTCTTTTTTTTCGTCTAATGCATACCCCATCAGTGCAGCAATGCTTATTCAATACCGCCAGCAGATGGAGACACTGGGGGATAATTTTCTAAGGATTTATACTGATTTTTCCTGTCTGAATTTGTCGCACAGAAAGTTGCAGGCCAAATATGTGTGACATTTCTGCGACTTTAGCTTCTAGAGCATTTTTACAACATTATACATAGGTGCTGAATACATAAAAAGCGACTGTTCAGCGACAGACAAGTCGCATCGGCTGAAAGTAGGCCAGAATGTCAGTCCATGTTGGAGCAGGTTTAGATACAGTCTAAAGCATAGATCTCAAAGTCTGTGCACAGAATTTAGCAAGGGCCTCGCACCTTCTGATGCATCAGGTAGGTGCACAATAGCATAGCCTAACCCTCTGTACTTTGGTCTATATTGATGCGGGACATAGACAGCCAGCTGATGACCAATCCATTAGTGCAATGGATGGCTGGAAGCATTTGTCTTTGCCTTTGCAATACCACAGAAGCAATGCATGGTCAATGTACAGCAATGACACACCTGTGTGAACAGCCAGGAGACCCCCCCCCCCCCCATGTTATGTTACATAGTTACATAGTTAGTACGGTCGAAAAAAGACATATGTCCATCACGTTCAACCAGGGAATTAAGGGGTAGGGGTGTGGCGCGATATTGGGGAAGGGATGAGATTTTATATTTCTTCATAAGCATTAATCTTATTTTGTCAATTAGGAACATTCAGCACCCACCCGCTATCAAGGCAGCTGCCTATCATGTCATGCCCTACCTGCACAGGTGTGCTGGCTACTCAAATGATCCAATTAAGGAGGCCATTTAGTCAGCAGCAGCAGAAGTCCTGTGCCTGGACGCTCCAACAGGGGCCAGACACAAGCAGAAGCAGAAGCAGCAGAAGCAGCAGCAGCACCACCTTTTGTTTTTTGGCTGCAGCAGCAGCAAGGCCCACAGGGCTGGCTAGCTGGCTAGCCAGCAAGCAGGTAGCAATGAAAGTAGGAATCTTTCTTTTTAACCCTGTAAGGGGGTGGTGCACTGTACCCGAAGATACTGCCATATCGGGTCAATGCATAGGGCGACGGAAGCAAGCTTCGAAATCGGCCCCCGTTCTCAAAAATCCATTTAATATATGGTCCCCAGATAGGGGACGTATCAGATATTAAACTGATAAGAACAGATTTTTTTTTTTTTTAACTTGACTACCCTTACGGGGGCAACTTTATTAAAAATTAAATAATATTAACAAAGTTGTGCAAATATGTCAATAAATACAGTTACATATAAATAACATATTTACAACATATTAAAACATAAAATGGGCACTTGGTGGCTTTACAAGATAGAATTCCATTCTTTTAAAAACCATTTTCTAGATAAAAGCGGAAATCTCTTCTTGTCTAAAAGATAGTACTGGTACATTTCATAAAAACAGATAGATAAAATGTCCTTCACAGATAAAACCTCATGCTTGAACAATAAAATATTCCTGGCCTTCCACAGAGCTGCCTTCACACAGTTTATGATCTTCCATGCAATAGTCTCTTGAGTCCGTGTTGGGCATTCCAGGCAACCATAAAAAAACCACTGCAATATTTAAGTCTTTTAGTCCAGTTATCCTTTTTACCAGAGGGAGTATCTTTGTCCATATTTTCTGCGAGTAAAAACAAGTCCATATTAGATGGTGCACGGTCTCCTCTTGTCGGCATCCCTCCCTCGGGCAGGTTGCAGAGTTGGATAATCCTCTTCGGTGCTGGAATGCCCGGCATGGAAGACACTCGTGTGCGCAGCTCCAGGCCAGGTCCTTCTGTGAATTAAAAAGATAATTAATACTCAACATCTTCCAAATCTGTATACACTTCTGTTCGTTAAAATTTTTGATGGGAGTCACGGTACTGGTTTCTTTTATTTCCTTTAGTAGTTTTTTGCTATTGCACAGATCCTGAACACTTTTACCTTTAAAATTATATAAGTTTAAAATTTTTCCTAAAATCATGTATTGAGGGGGTAAATTCAAAGAATAAGGGCAACTTAAAACTGTAGAAAACCAGCCGTTCCTCCGCATAAAATAACCAGTATTAAAACGAACAAAATAAGACCAGTAGCTATCTTTAAAAACAGTAGTAAAACACATGCTAAAAAACTTTATTAAAAGGAAAGCTTTAAAATCTGGAAAATCCTTACCGCCCCTGGAGTTCGGTTTTATCACAATTTGTCTCTTTAATTTTTCGCTCTTAGAACTCCAAAAGAAAGTAAAACAAGCTTTTGTTATTTTCTTTAGAACCATTTCGGGGGGTGGGAAAACCAGACTTAAATACAATAAAATAGGTAAAAGCACCATTTTTGTAATTAAAACCTTCCCTTCCATTGTAAGTTCTCGCATGTTCCACATACATATTTTCTTATTTATTTTTTGAGCCACCAAGTCCCAGCTATTAAAACCATTATTAGACTCGTCAAAGGAGACACCTAAAATCTGCACCGACTCAGACACAGGGACGGGCACATCATACAAAGGCATTCCGCCTATGTTTAAAATGTTACTTTTGTTAAAATTGACTTTAAAACCGGAGGCACAATTAAAATATTGAATCTGTTTTAGCGTCTTCTGAAGCGATGGGGTGTCCCTGCAAAACACCGCAACATCGTCCATGTACCCCACTACCTTCGCCTCTAGTCCCCCTCCTCCTGGCAGGGGGACTCCATGGATCTGCTTATCCTTTCGTATTGTACATAAAAGAGGCTCTATTGCGCAAATGAAGAGTAGTGGGGACAAGGGACACCCCTGCTTCACTCCGGAATTTAAAATCACGCCCTGTGTCTTAAAACCATTTACTAAAATTTTACTAGTACAGTTATCATAAAAAGCTCTAAGAGACAATAAAAAGCCATCAGGTATACCCATTTTCTCTAAAACCTTAAAAAGATAAAAATGTGACACCCTGTCGAAAGCTTTTTCAAAATCTATGGATAAAACCGCCAGCTTTCCTTTTCTTAATTTGGTGTCGCTAATTACATCCTTTAAAAGGTTTAGGTTCTCCCATAAACTCCTCCCAGGCACCCCACAGACTTGGTTTGTATGAATTATTTTATGGATTACGTTCTTTAAGCGGTTAGCACACAGTTTCGCCATTATTTTATAGTCGCAGTTCAGAAGGGTGATTGGTCTCCAGTTTTTGAGTTCCGACCGGTCTCCCTTTTTGAATAGCAGGGAGACATCACCCTTCTTCCATGAGCCTGGGAGGATTTTAGACTTAAAGACTTCCGTAAAAAGGGAGAACAAATCTTCTTTTAAAATACCATAAAAAGTAACATAAAATTCAATGGGTATACCATCCGGCCCAGGCACTTTACCTGTTTTAAAACTCTTGACGGTCTCTAAAATCTCCTGCTCTGAAATATTCTGCAATAAAAAAGACTGTGAGACAGGATCTAAAAAATTGGTGATCTCCTTTAACGAGTCATTCATAAAACATTCATCAATGTGTTTTACATTAAAAAGATCCGCATAAAACTCTTGCACCTTTTTTAAAATACCCTGTACATCATTCACTCCTTCAATGTTTTCTATTAACCTTCTATTTTCATGTATTTTCTTAAAAAAATACCTGGAGCAGGTCTCGTTTTCCTCAAGATGCTGTATTCGAGACCTAAAGATAATTTCTTTTCCTTTCTGCTCCAGGCACTTAGTTATTTCTTTTTTAAGATCATGTACCTCCTTCTCCACCTCCATCCCATGTGCTCTGAATTTGTACAGGGTTTGCAGACGAGTATTTAGGATATTATAAAATTCACGTTTTTCTTTAGCTTTCCTAACCCCAACACGGATAAAAAATTCTTTTATTTTTAGTTTCATTTTTTCCCACCAGATACTGGTGGGAGTGTTGGGGTCTTTAACTCGTCTGCATTCCTTGTAAAAGGTGATAAAATCTGATAAAACCTGCGGATCTTCTAAAAGGGACACGTTTAACTTCCAGGCATTCCTACCAGTTCTCCTTTTAAAATCACTTTTAACTTTAAAATACAATAATTTATGGTCAGAAAAAACATTGGTAAAAAGATCACAGTTAAAAGGCAGTACTTGATAAGAACAAAAAATAAAATCTATCCTGGAGCTACAGCTTGCATTGCTCCAGGTAACACCGTCTTCCTCTGGTACGTTAAAATTACATTTTTTAAAAACATCAGTGAGATTAAAATCTAAAATCAAGTTTTTTAACATAAAAGACGTCTTATCATAGTTCCTACTCACTGCGTTCGAAAAACGGCGTTCTCCCCTTAAAATACAATTAAAATCACCTGATAAAACAAGAGGACTAGAATTGTTAATAAAAAGGGGTAAAATCTCCAACATTTTTATTCTTTCATTCTTATCAGGAGAACCATAAAAATTTAAAAACTGCCATTTAATACCATTAATAAAAGCGCTGACCAATAAAATTCTGCCTGGTAAAATTTCGTTAAAACTCTCAATTAAAACGTTCCCTTTAAAAAGTATGGCGACCCCTGCTGATCTGGACTCATTTGATCCAGACCAGACTGATGGACCGTGCACCCAATCATCTTCATATTCTTTATAATTTAATCTGTGCGGGATGCCACATTCCTGCAGGAAAAGGACGGAAGCAGCAAAAACCGACAAGTAATTAAATAGGGCAACCCTTCTTACTCTGGCGCTCACACTTCTCACGTTCAAGGACAGACCGGACAACTCAGCCATGGGAATGTACAAGAAAACGTCTTACACCTCTGATTCCCCCTCCGAAGCCTCATACCCCCCAAAATCTGACTCAACTGTACGCATAGAGGAAGCAGGAGAGGAGGCACCATCACTCAGCCGACCCCCCTCCTCCATCATGATTGAGGCATAGTTGTTCTCGGGCATCCTGGCAATCAGGGCTCCAGACTCATTGGGTTCTTCCACCTCTTGCCCCTCCATAGGGGTCGGGTGTTCACTTAGTTCCGTCTCTGGTACCTCAGAGACGGTCACCCCTGAAACCTCCTCCTGGCAGGGAGGAGGGGGGGTATCCCCTATGGGGACCTGTGGAGGAACGTCACTTGGGTTCCCTGCATCCGCAGGTACTTCCATCGGCTCCCCCTGGACCGCCTCCGAATAGAGTCTTCTGGAGCCCCTCCGCCTTTTAACCTTCACCTCTCCACCCGGATCATCGCTCTCAGGGGGACCCTGAGCCAGAGGTTGCTGAGGAGCGGATTCGGCCGCCGTCCGCTCCTCTCTTAACCCAGCATGCTCCTGGGGGCCAGTTTTTTCACCACTTGCACGTTTTTTGGCCATCCTCTGCTCTTTAGGGTCCCCTCCTTTTGACTGAGGGGGGTCTTTCTCCTTCTCCATCTCACCGCTTACCTCTTGTGGGGGGGTAATCACTGGCTCTGCTTGCCTCGGCTGGTGTCCCGGTTGCTGTCCTTGCTGCCTCCAGGGTTGCCACTGCTGCTCCGTCCTATGTCTGTGGGGACAAGAGGAGAAAAGGTGACCGAATTGTTGACAGAAATTGCACCTCCCTCCTCTTGTGCATTTCTCTGTCTCGTGCTGTGTGCTACCACATTTTTTGCATGTACTTTCACAGTTTTCTTTTGTGTGTCCATATCTGTGACACTTCCTGCAGTAGCTTGGCATCCCCGCATAAAAGAGGTCGCCACACATATTATTTATTTTAAAACGAGCTGGTGGTAGTTGAATTCCCCCTGGCAATCTGTCATCTTTTTTGCATGTAACCTGAAATCTCCACTTAGATGTCCAGATGCCACAGCTGTTCATGATTTTTCCTCTGCACTCAACCTTACTAAAATAGACTTGTAAAAACAACTCAACATCGTGTAGGTTGGCGAAAGGGGAATACATCTTTACTACCACCAGCTTAATATCGTCTAGAACGTGCTCAATAATCCGGACACCCTGAAGCTTTTTGTCTTTACTCGCAGCAGCTCTGGTAACAAAATCTCTGTGGATGCCATTTTGTGTGAACGTCACATCAAAAATTTTACGCTTCGGGTAGTCCTGGATTGCCAATATCTCGCCCTTCTGTATTCCGAAAACTCCTCCGAGCACGTCCTCTACTACGAATTTCAAATCGTCCGCCCTTTTGGTATCATCCGTGAGAATGACTCTCACGGTGTTTTTGATCCTTGCGTATGCCGGCACAGAACCTGGATCCGGATCATCATCCATGGTTCTAACCTCTCTCCACCCGAAGGTCTTGAGAGGCGATCGCTACTCGTTACCCTGGGACTAGGCCCTCTCCCCAATAGCAACAAGTGGGTGAAGCCCAGGCAATAAACCTGGGCGATCCCACAAGGCCGAGGAGAGGGGTACCCGAGTACCTTCTGACCAGATCTCCTGTATTACTACACTTGATCTTAGCCAAAAGGCCGAGAAGCGATAACCGTGAAAGGGGCGGGCCCAACAAGGTCCCCTTCATGGGCACTATCACTGCTTGCTGTCAGGGAGGCTGCCAGACAATTTTCCATGCACACTCTGGGCTGGGGGGCAGTCAACCACCAGTACACACAGCAGAACCTAAACCCATACCATTATTGCTAAGCAGCAAGACAGGGGCCCATTGCACTCCCACGGGGCCTTTTTAAATGCAATCCATAACCCGGATTTGCCAGGAACCCTTCTTACTCCTCCTACTTGCATGTGACACTGGGCTTAGGATCTGCATAGGAAACACACACACAAGCACACACCTACCTTTGTTGCCTGCAGATGCCTCCTTGGCTGTCCCCAAACGGTATCAAACCAACACCCACGGGAAGCTGTAAGCATAGAGGACATGCCTGCACCCCATTGGACTTACCTGTGTGGGTTAAATCCGGGTTATTTGACAACCTATGGCGGTGATGGTTCTGCTCAGGCAGAGCAGTGCTGATGCTCCTCATAAAGCTGTCGCTGCTGTGAAGGTTCTAGGTGACATCACAAATCCCTTTGGTTACATACACAACAAAGCTGGGTTGTTGTTGTTTACACTCTGCAAGGCCTGTGGAAGTGAGTGACATCATAGCACTGTAGTTCTGAGGGTTCAAGATGGATGCAACAATCTCCTGTTGCTTCTATGAAGGCCGTAATAGACGACATCACCAAACAGCTCCATAGTCACATACACAGCAAAGGAGAGATGTTGTTTACACCTAGTGATGTCAGTGGTATTGAGTGACATCACAGCACAGTGCTAAGGCTCCTGGGCCTGGACACAGCAGCGGCTGCAATATCTCAACGGAGAATACGTTTATATCTATATGTGTGTGTGCGCATATATATATATATATATATATATATATATATATATATATATATATATTTCTCCGCCGAAATCACTTTTAAACCCATTTCCACCTTTTTTTCCCTTCTCTTCCTCTTACTTTTTTTTCACGTTTTTTTACGTTTTTCTCCTTTTCGCCTCTTTTCTGGGCGTATTATTCTTCTTTTTCTTCTTTTTTTTCGTCTAATGCATACCCCATCAGTGCAGCAATGCTTATTCAATACCGCCAGCAGATGGAGACACTGGGGGATAATTTTCTAAGGATTTATACTGATTTTTCCTGTCTGAATTTGTCGCACAGAAAGTTGCAGGCCAAATATGTGTGACATTTCTGCGACTTTAGCTTCTAGAGCATTTTTACAACATTATACATAGGTGCTGAATACATAAAAAGCGACTGTTCAGCGACAGACAAGTCGCATCGGCTGAAAGTAGGCCAGAATGTCAGTCCATGTTGGAGCAGGTTTAGATACAGTCTAAAGCATAGATCTCAAAGTCTGTGCACAGAATTTAGCAAGGGCCTCGCACCTTCTGATGCATCAGGTAGGTGCACAATAGCATAGCCTAACCCTCTGTACTTTGGTCTATATTGATGCGGGACATAGACAGCCAGCTGATGACCAATCCATTAGTGCAATGGATGGCTGGAAGCATTTGTCTTTGCCTTTGCAATACCACAGAAGCAATGCATGGTCAATGTACAGCAATGACACACCTGTGTGAACAGCCAGGAGACCCCCCCCCCCCCATGTTATGTTACATAGTTACATAGTTAGTACGGTCGAAAAAAGACATATGTCCATCACGTTCAACCAGGGAATTAAGGGGTAGGGGTGTGGCGCGATATTGGGGAAGGGATGAGATTTTATATTTCTTCATAAGCATTAATCTTATTTTGTCAATTAGGAACATTCAGCACCCACCCGCTATCAAGGCAGCTGCCTATCATGTCATGCCCTACCTGCACAGGTGTGCTGGCTACTCAAATGATCCAATTAAGGAGGCCATTTAGTCAGCAGCAGCAGAAGTCCTGTGCCTGGACGCTCCAACAGGGGCCAGACACAAGCAGAAGCAGAAGCAGCAGAAGCAGCAGCAGCACCACCTTTTGTTTTTTGGCTGCAGCAGCAGCAAGGCCCACAGGGCTGGCTAGCTGGCTAGCCAGCAAGCAGGTAGCAATGAAAGTAGGAATCTTTCTTTTTAACCCTGTAAGGGGGTGGTGCACTGTACCCGAAGATACTGCCATATCGGGTCAATGCATAGGGCGACGGAAGCAAGCTTCGAAATCGGCCCCCGTTCTCAAAAATCCATTTAATATATGGTCCCCAGATAGGGGACGTATCAGATATTAAACTGATAAGAACAGATACTACACTTGATCTTAGCCAAAAGGCCGAGAAGCGATAACCGTGAAAGGGGCGGGCCCAACAAGGTCCCCTTCATGGGCACTATCACTGCTTGCTGTCAGGGAGGCTGCCAGACAATTTTCCATGCACACTCTGGGCTGGGGGGCAGTCAACCACCAGTACACACAGCAGAACCTAAACCCATACCATTATTGCTAAGCAGCAAGACAGGGGCCCATTGCACTCCCACGGGGCCTTTTTAAATGCAATCCATAACCCGGATTTGCCAGGAACCCTTCTTACTCCTCCTACTTGCATGTGACACTGGGCTTAGGATCTGCATAGGAAACACACACACAAGCACACACCTACCTTTGTTGCCTGCAGATGCCTCCTTGGCTGTCCCCAAACGGTATCAAACCAACACCCACGGGAAGCTGTAAGCATAGAGGACATGCCTGCACCCCATTGGACTTACCTGTGTGGGTTAAATCCGGGTTATTTGACAACCTATGGCGGTGATGGTTCTGCTCAGGCAGAGCAGTGCTGATGCTCCTCATAAAGCTGTCGCTGCTGTGAAGGTTCTAGGTGACATCACAAATCCCTTTGGTTACATACACAACAAAGCTGGGTTGTTGTTGTTTACACTCTGCAAGGCCTGTGGAAGTGAGTGACATCATAGCACTGTAGTTCTGAGGGTTCAAGATGGATGCAACAATCTCCTGTTGCTTCTATGAAGGCCGTAATAGACGACATCACCAAACAGCTCCATAGTCACATACACAGCAAAGGAGAGATGTTGTTTACACCTAGTGATGTCAGTGGTATTGAGTGACATCACAGCACAGTGCTAAGGCTCCTGGGCCTGGACACAGCAGCGGCTGCAATATCTCAACGGAGAATACGTTTATATCTATATGTGTGTGTGCGCATATATATATATATATATATATATATATATATATATATATATATATATATTTCTCCGCCGAAATCACTTTTAAACCCATTTCCACCTTTTTTTCCCTTCTCTTCCTCTTACTTTTTTTTCACGTTTTTTTACGTTTTTCTCCTTTTCGCCTCTTTTCTGGGCGTATTATTCTTCTTTTTCTTCTTTTTTTTCGTCTAATGCATACCCCATCAGTGCAGCAATGCTTATTCAATACCGCCAGCAGATGGAGACACTGGGGGATAATTTTCTAAGGATTTATACTGATTTTTCCTGTCTGAATTTGTCGCACAGAAAGTTGCAGGCCAAATATGTGTGACATTTCTGCGACTTTAGCTTCTAGAGCATTTTTACAACATTATACATAGGTGCTGAATACATAAAAAGCGACTGTTCAGCGACAGACAAGTCGCATCGGCTGAAAGTAGGCCAGAATGTCAGTCCATGTTGGAGCAGGTTTAGATACAGTCTAAAGCATAGATCTCAAAGTCTGTGCACAGAATTTAGCAAGGGCCTCGCACCTTCTGATGCATCAGGTAGGTGCACAATAGCATAGCCTAACCCTCTGTACTTTGGTCTATATTGATGCGGGACATAGACAGCCAGCTGATGACCAATCCATTAGTGCAATGGATGGCTGGAAGCATTTGTCTTTGCCTTTGCAATACCACAGAAGCAATGCATGGTCAATGTACAGCAATGACACACCTGTGTGAACAGCCAGGAGACCCCCCCCCCCCATGTTATGTTACATAGTTACATAGTTAGTACGGTCGAAAAAAGACATATGTCCATCACGTTCAACCAGGGAATTAAGGGGTAGGGGTGTGGCGCGATATTGGGGAAGGGATGAGATTTTATATTTCTTCATAAGCATTAATCTTATTTTGTCAATTAGGAACATTCAGCACCCACCCCGCTATCAAGGCAGCTGCCTATCATGTCATGCCCTACCTGCACAGGTGTGCTGGCTACTCAAATGATCCAATTAAGGAGGCCATTTAGTCAGCAGCAGCAGAAGTCCTGTGCCTGGACGCTCCAACAGGGGCCAGACACAAGCAGAAGCAGAAGCAGCAGAAGCAGCAGCAGCACCACCTTTTGTTTTTTGGCTGCAGCAGCAGCAAGGCCCACAGGGCTGGCTAGCTGGCTAGCCAGCAAGCAGGTAGCAATGAAAGTAGGAATCTTTCTTTTTAACCCTGTAAGGGGGTGGTGCACTGTACCCGAAGATACTGCCATATCGGGTCAATGCATAGGGCGACGGAAGCAAGCTTCGAAATCGGCCCCCGTTCTCAAAAATCCATTTAATATATGGTCCCCAGATAGGGGACGTATCAGATATTAAACTGATAAGAACAGATACTACACTTGATCTTAGCCAAAAGGCCGAGAAGCGATAACCGTGAAAGGGGCGGGCCCAACAAGGTCCCCTTCATGGGCACTATCACTGCTTGCTGTCAGGAAGGCTGCCAGACAATTTTCCATGCACACTCTGGGCTGGGGGGCAGTCAACCACCAGTACACACAGCAGAACCTAAACCCATACCATTATTGCTAAGCAGCAAGACAGGGGCCCATTGCACTCCCACGGGGCCTTTTTAAATGCAATCCATAACCCGGATTTGCCAGGAACCCTTCTTACTCCTCCTACTTGCATGTGACACTGGGCTTAGGATCTGCATAGGAAACACACACACAAGCACACACCTACCTTTGTTGCCTGCAGATGCCTCCTTGGCTGTCCCCAAACGGTATCAAACCAACACCCACGGGAAGCTGTAAGCATAGAGGACATGCCTGCACCCCATTGGACTTACCTGTGTGGGTTAAATCCGGGTTATTTGACAACCTATGGCGGTGATGGTTCTGCTCAGGCAGAGCAGTGCTGATGCTCCTCATAAAGCTGTCGCTGCTGTGAAGGTTCTAGGTGACATCACAAATCCCTTTGGTTACATACACAACAAAGCTGGGTTGTTGTTGTTTACACTCTGCAAGGCCTGTGGAAGTGAGTGACATCATAGCACTGTAGTTCTGAGGGTTCAAGATGGATGCAACAATCTCCTGTTGCTTCTATGAAGGCCGTAATAGACGACATCACCAAACAGCTCCATAGTCACATACACAGCAAAGGAGAGATGTTGTTTACACCTAGTGATGTCAGTGGTATTGAGTGACATCACAGCACAGTGCTAAGGCTCCTGGGCCTGGACACAGCAGCGGCTGCAATATCTCAACGGAGAATACGTTTATATCTATATGTGTGTGTGCGCATATATATATATATATATATATATATATATATATATATATTTCTCCGCCGAAATCACTTTTAAACCCATTTCCACCTTTTTTTCCCTTCTCTTCCTCTTACTTTTTTTTCACGTTTTTTTACGTTTTTCTCCTTTTCGCCTCTTTTCTGGGCGTATTATTCTTCTTTTTCTTCTTTTTTTTCGTCTAATGCATACCCCATCAGTGCAGCAATGCTTATTCAATACCGCCAGCAGATGGAGACACTGGGGGATAATTTTCTAAGGATTTATACTGATTTTTCCTGTCTGAATTTGTCGCACAGAAAGTTGCAGGCCAAATATGTGTGACATTTCTGCGACTTTAGCTTCTAGAGCATTTTTACAACATTATACATAGGTGCTGAATACATAAAAAGCGACTGTTCAGCGACAGACAAGTCGCATCGGCTGAAAGTAGGCCAGAATGTCAGTCCATGTTGGAGCAGGTTTAGATACAGTCTAAAGCATAGATCTCAAAGTCTGTGCACAGAATTTAGCAAGGGCCTCGCACCTTCTGATGCATCAGGTAGGTGCACAATAGCATAGCCTAACCCTCTGTACTTTGGTCTATATTGATGCGGGACATAGACAGCCAGCTGATGACCAATCCATTAGTGCAATGGATGGCTGGAAGCATTTGTCTTTGCCTTTGCAATACCACAGAAGCAATGCATGGTCAATGTACAGCAATGACACACCTGTGTGAACAGCCAGGAGACCCCCCCCCCCCCCCATGTTATGTTACATAGTTACATAGTTAGTACGGTCGAAAAAAGACATATGTCCATCACGTTCAACCAGGGAATTAAGGGGTAGGGGTGTGGCGCGATATTGGGGAAGGGATGAGATTTTATATTTCTTCATAAGCATTAATCTTATTTTGTCAATTAGGAACATTCAGCACCCACCCGCTATCAAGGCAGCTGCCTATTCATGTCATTCATGCCCTACCTGCACAGGTGTGCTGGCTACTCAAATGATCCAATTAAGGAGGCCATTTAGTCAGCAGCAGCAGAAGTCCTGTGCCTGGACGCTCCAACAGGGGCCAGACACAAGCAGAAGCAGAAGCAGCAGAAGCAGCAGCAGCACCACCTTTTGTTTTTTGGCTGCAGCAGCAGCAAGGCCCACAGGGCTGGCTAGCTGGCTAGCCAGCAAGCAGGTAGCAATGAAAGTAGGAATCTTTCTTTTTAACCCTGTAAGGGGGTGGTGCACTGTACCCGAAGATACTGCCATATCGGGTCAATGCATAGGGCGACGGAAGCAAGCTTCGAAATCGGCCCCCGTTCTCAAAAATCCATTTAATATATGGTCCCCAGATAGGGGGACGTATCAGATATTAAACTGATAAGAACAGATACTACACTTGATCTTAGCCAAAAGGCCGAGAAGCGATAACCGTGAAAGGGGCGGGCCCAACAAGGTCCCCTTCATGGGCACTATCACTGCTTGCTGTCAGGGAGGCTGCCAGACAATTTTCCATGCACACTCTGGGCTGGGGGGCAGTCAACCACCAGTACACACAGCAGAACCTAAACCCATACCATTATTGCTAAGCAGCAAGACAGGGGCCCATTGCACTCCCACGGGGCCTTTTTAAATGCAATCCATAACCCGGATTTGCCAGGAACCCTTCTTACTCCTCCTACTTGCATGTGACACTGGGCTTAGGATCTGCATAGGAAACACACACACAAGCACACACCTACCTTTGTTGCCTGCAGATGCCTCCTTGGCTGTCCCCAAACGGTATCAAACCAACACCCACGGGAAGCTGTAAGCATAGAGGACATGCCTGCACCCCATTGGACTTACCTGTGTGGGTTAAATCCGGGTTATTTGACAACCTATGGCGGTGATGGTTCTGCTCAGGCAGAGCAGTGCTGATGCTCCTCATAAAGCTGTCGCTGCTGTGAAGGTTCTAGGTGACATCACAAATCCCTTTGGTTACATACACAACAAAGCTGGGTTGTTGTTGTTTACACTCTGCAAGGCCTGTGGAAGTGAGTGACATCATAGCACTGTAGTTCTGAGGGTTCAAGATGGATGCAACAATCTCCTGTTGCTTCTATGAAGGCCGTAATAGACGACATCACCAAACAGCTCCATAGTCACATACACAGCAAAGGAGAGATGTTGTTTACACCTAGTGATGTCAGTGGTATTGAGTGACATCACAGCACAGTGCTAAGGCTCCTGGGCCTGGACACAGCAGCGGCTGCAATATCTCAACGGAGAATACGTTTATATCTATATGTGTGTGTGCGCATATATATATATATATATATATATATATATATATATATATTTCTCCGCCGAAATCACTTTTAAACCCATTTCCACCTTTTTTTCCCTTCTCTTCCTCTTACTTTTTTTTCACGTTTTTTTACGTTTTTCTCCTTTTCGCCTCTTTTCTGGGCGTATTATTCTTCTTTTTCTTCTTTTTTTTCGTCTAATGCATACCCCATCAGTGCAGCAATGCTTATTCAATACCGCCAGCAGATGGAGACACTGGGGGATAATTTTCTAAGGATTTATACTGATTTTTCCTGTCTGAATTTGTCGCACAGAAAGTTGCAGGCCAAATATGTGTGACATTTCTGCGACTTTAGCTTCTAGAGCATTTTTACAACATTATACATAGGTGCTGAATACATAAAAAGCGACTGTTCAGCGACAGACAAGTCACATCGGCTGAAAGTAGGCCAGAATGTCAGTCCATGTTGGAGCAGGTTTAGATACAGTCTAAAGCATAGATCTCAAAGTCTGTGCACAGAATTTAGCAAGGGCCTCGCACCTTCTGATGCATCAGGTAGGTGCACAATAGCATAGCCTAACCCTCTGTACTTTGGTCTATATTGATGCGGGACATAGACAGCCAGCTGATGACCAATCCATTAGT
>NW_026607995.1:0-95972 GCF_029499605.1 Hyla sarda | reverse complement strand
GGAGATATCTGCTCACAACTTTCTGTGCAGATGCAGACAGTGGCACCCGACATGCCTGCGTTGTCGTTTTCCGCCGGGCACTCTTTGGGCCGGCGCAGCACGCAGAAACACCTAGATTGAAGATAAGCGCCTTTTGCCATTGACCGCGACGAACATAGAAGATGCACAAACTTCTTGCAATTCCGGCCGAATAGAAGGAGATATCTGCTCAAAACTTTCTGAGCTGGTGCAGACAGTGGCACCCGACATGCCTGCGTTGTCGTTTTCAGCCGGGCACTCTTTGTGCCGGCGCAGCACGCAAAAACACCTAGATTGCAGATAAGGGCTTTTTGACATTGACCGGGACCAATATTGAAGATGCACAAACGTCTTGCAATTCCGGCCGAACGGAAGAAGATATCTGCTCAAAACTTTCTGTGCAGGTGTAGACAGTGGCACTCGACATGCCTGCGTTGTCGTTTTCCGCCGGGCACTCTTTGGGCCGGCGCAGCACGCAGAAACACCTAGATTGCAGATAAGGGCTTTTTGACATTGACCGTGACCAATATTGAAGATGCACAAACGTCTTGCAATTCCGGCCGAACGAAAGAAGATATCTGCTCAAAACTTTATGTGCAGGTGCAGACAGTGGCACCCGACATGCCTGCGTTGTCGTTTTCAGCCGGGCACTCTTTGGGCCGGAGCAGCACGCAGAAACACCTAGATTGAAGATAAGCGCCTTTTTGTCATAGACCGCGACCAACATTGAAGATGCACAAACGTCTTGCAATTCCGGCCGAATGGAAGGAGATATCTGCTCACAACTTTCTGTGCAGGTGCAGACAGTGGCACCCGACATGCCTGCGTTGTCGTTTTTCGCAGGGCACTCTTTGGGCCGGCGCAGCACGCAGAAACACCTAGATCGAAGATAAGCGCCTTTTGCCATTGACCGCGACGAACATAGAAGATGCACAAACTTCTTGCAATTCCGGCGGAATAGAAGGAGATATCTGCTCAAAACTTTCTGTGCAGGTGTAGACAGTGGCACCCGACATGCCTGCGTTGTCGTTTTCCGCCGGGCACTCTTTGGGCCGGAGCAGCACGCAGAAACACCTAGATTGAAGATAAGCGTCTTTTTGTCATTGACCGCGACCAACATTGAAGATGCACAAACTTCTTGCAATTCCGGCCGAATGGAAGGAGATATCTGCTCAAAACTTTCTGTGCAAGTGTAGACAGTGGCACCCGACATGCCTGCGTTGTCGTTTTCCGCCGGGCACTCTTTGGGCCGGAGCAGCACGCAGAAACACCTAGATTGAAGATAAGCGCCTTTTGCCATTGACCGCGACGAACATAGAAGATGCACAAACTTCTTGCAATTCCGGCCGAATGGAAGGAGATATCTGCTCAAAACTTTCTGTGCAGGTGTAGACAGTGGCACCCGACATGCCTGCGTCGTCGTTTTCCGCCGAGCACTCTTTGGGCCGGAGCAGCACGCAGAAACACCTAGATTGAAGATAAGCGCCTTTTTGTCATTGACCGCGACCAACATTGAAGATGCACAAACGTCTTGCAATTCTGGCAGAATGGAAGGAGATATCTGCTCACAACTTTCTGTGCAGGTGCAGACAGTGGCACCCGACATGCCTGCGTTGTCGTTTTCCGCCGGGCACTCTTTGGGCCGGCGCAGCACGCAGAAACACCTAGATTGAAGATAAGCGCCTTTTGCCATTGACCGCGACGAACATAGAAGATGCACAAACTTCTTGCAATTCCGGCCGAATGGAAGGAGATATCTGCTCAAAACTTTCTGAGCTGGTGCAGACAGTGGAACCCGACATGCCTGCGTTGTTGTTTTCAGCCGGGCACTCTTTGGGCCGGCGCAGCACGCAGAAACACTTAGATTGCAGATAAGGGCTTTTTGACATTGACCGTGACCAATATTGAAGATGCACAAACGTCTTGCAATTCCGGCCGAACGAAAGAAGATATCTGCTCAAAACTTTCTGTGCAGATGCAGACAGTGGCACCCGACATGCCTGCGTTGTCGTTTTCAGCCGGGCACTCTTTGGGCCGGAGCAGCACGCAGAAACACCTAGATTGAAGATAAGCGCCTTTTTGTCATTGACCGCGACCAACATTGAAGATGCACAAACTTATTTCAATTCCGGCCGAACGGAAGGAGATATCTGCTCACAACTTTCTGTGCAGGTGCAGACAGTGGCACCCGACATGCCTGGGTTGTCGTTTTCCGCCGGGCACTCTTTGGGCCGGCGCAGCACGCAGAAACACCTAGATTGAAGATAAGCGCCTTTTGCCATTGACCGCGACGAACATAGAAGATGCACAAACTTCTTGCAATTCCGGCCGAATGGAAGGAGATATCTGCTCAAAACTTTCTGTGCTGGTGCAGACAGTGGCACCCGACATGCCTGCGTTGTCGTTTTCAACCGGGCACTCTTTGGGCCGGCGCAGCACGCAGAAACACCTAGATTGCAGATAAGGGCTTTTTGACATTGACCGTGACCAATATTGAAGATGCACAAACGTCTTGCAATTCCGGCCGAATGGAAGGAGATATCTGCTCACAACTTTCTGTGCAGATGCAGACAGTGGCACCCAACATGCCTGCGTTGTCGTTTTCCGCCGGGCACTCTTTGGGCCGGCGCAGCACGCAGAAACACCTAGATTGAAGATAAGCGCCTTTTGCCATTGAACGCGACGAACATAGAAGATGCACAAACTTCTTGCAATTCCGGCCGAATAGAAGGAGATATCTGCTCAAAACTTTCTTAGCTGGTGCAGACAGTGGAACCCGACATGCCTGCGTTGTTGTTTTCAGCCGGGCACTCTTTGGGCCGGCGCAGCACGCAGAAACACTTAGATTGCAGATAAGGGCTTTTTGACATTGACCGTGACCAATATTGAAGATGCACAAACGTCTTGCAATTCCGGCCGAACGAAAGAAGATATCTGCTCAAAACTTTCTGTGCAGATGCAGACAGTGGCACCCGACATGCCTGCGTTGTCGTTTTCAGCCGGGCACTCTTTGGGCCGGAGCAGCACGCAGAAACACCTAGATTGAAGATAAGCGCCTTTTTGTCATTGACCGCGACCAACATTGAAGATGCACAAACTTATTTCAATTCCGGCCGAACGGAAGGAGATATCTGCTCACAACTTTCTGTGCAGGTGCAGACAGTGGCACCCGACATGCCTGCGTTGTCGTTTACAGCCGGGCACTCTTTGTGCCGGCGCAGCACGCAAAAACACCTAGATTGCAGATAAGGGCTTTTTGACATTGACCGGGACCAATATTGAAGATGCACAAACGTCTTGCAATTCCGGCCGAACGGAAGAAGATATCTGCTCAAAACTTTCTGTGCAGGTGTAGACAGTGGCACTCGACATGCCTGCGTTGTCGTTTTCCGCCGGGCACTCTTTGGGCCGGCGCAGCACGCAGAAACACCTAGATTGCAGATAAGGGCTTTTTGACATTGACCGTGACCAATATTGAAGATGCACAAACGTCTTGCAATTCCGGCCGAACGAAAGAAGATATCTGCTCAAAACTTTATGTGCAGGTGCAGACAGTGGCACCCGACATGCCTGCGTTGTCGTTTTCAGCCGGGCACTCTTTGAGCCGGAGCAGCACGCAGAAACACCTAGATTGAAGATAAGCGCCTTTTTGTCATTGACCGCGACCAACATTGAAGATGCACAAACGTCTTGCAATTCCGGCCGAATGGAAGGAGATATCTGCTCACAACTTTCTGTGCAGGTGCAGACAGTGGCACCCGACATGCCTGCGTTGTCGTTTTTCGCAGGGCACTCTTTGGGCCGGCGCAGCACGCAGAAACACCTAGATCGAAGATAAGCGCCTTTTGCCATTGACCGCGACGAACATAGAAGATGCACAAACTTCTTGCAATTCCGGCGGAATAGAAGGAGATATCTGCTCAAAACTTTCTGTGCAGGTGTAGACAGTGGAACTCGACATGCCTGCGTTGTCGTTTTCCGCCGGGCACTCTTTGGGCCGGCGCAGCACACAGAAACACCTAGATTGAAGATAAGCGCCTTTTGCCATTGACCGCGACGAACATAGAAGATGCACAAACTTCTTGCAATTCCGGCCGAATGGAAGGAGATATCTGCTCAAAACTTTCTGTGCAGGTGCAGACAGTGGCACCCGACATGCCTGCGTTGTCGTTTTCAGCCGGCCACTCTTTGGGCCGGAGCAGCAAGCAGAAACACCTAGATTGAAGATAAGCGTCTTTTTGTCATTGACCGCGACCAACATTGAAGATGCACAAACTTCTTGCAATTCCAGCCGAATGGAAGGAGATATCTGCTCAAAACTTTCTGTGCAGGTGCAGACAGTGGCACCCGACATGCCTGCGTTGTCGTTTTCAGCCGGCCACTCTTTGGGCCGGAGCAGCACGCAGAAACACCTAGATTGAAGATAAGCGTCTTTTTGTCATTGACCGCGACCAACATTGAAGATGCACAAACTTCTTTCAATTCCGGCCGAACGGAAGGAGATATCTACTCACAACTTTCTGTGCAGGTGCAGACAGTGGCACCCGACATGCCTGCGTTGTCGTTTTCCGCCGGGCACTCTTTGGGCCGGCGCAGCACGCAGAAACACCTAGATTGAAGATAAGCGCCTTTTGCCATTGACCGCGACGAATATAGAAGATGCACAAACTTCTTGCAATTCCGGCCGAATGGAAGGAGATATCTGCTCAAAACTTTCTGTGCAGGTGCAGACAGTGGCACCCGACATGCCTGCGTTGTCGTTTTCAGCCGGGCACTCTTTGGGCCGGCGCAGCACGCAGAAACACCTAGATTGCAGATAAGGGCTTTTTGACATTGACCGTGACCAATATTGAAGATGCACAAACGTCTTGCAATTCCGGCCGAATGGAAGGAGATATCTGCTCACAACTTTCTGTGCAGATGCAGACAGTGGCACCCGACATGCCTGCGTTGTCGTTTTCCGCCGGGCACTCTTTGGGCCGGCGCAGCACGCAGAAACACCTAGATTGAAGATAAGCGCCTTTTGCCATTGACCGCGACGAACATAGAAGATGCACAAACTTCTTGCAATTCCGGCCGAATAGAAGGAGATATCTGCTCAAAACTTTCTGAGCTGGTGCAGACAGTGGAACCCGACATGCCTGCGTTGTTGTTTTCAGCCGGGCACTCTTTGGGCCGGCGCAGCACGCAGAAACACTTAGATTGCAGATAAGGGCTTTTTGACATTGACCGTGACCAATATTGAAGATGCACAAACGTCTTGCAATTCCGGCCGAACGAAAGAAGATATCTGCTCAAAACTTTCTGTGCAGGTGCAGACAGTGGCACCCGACATGCCTGTGTTGTCGTTTTCAGCCGGGCACTCTTTGGGCCGGAGCAGCACGCAGAAACACCTAGATTGAAGATAAGCGCCTTTTTGTCATTGACCGCGACCAACATTGAAGATGCACAAACTTATTTCAATTCCGGCCGAACGGAAGGAGATATCTGCTCACAACTTTCTGTGCAGGTGCAGACAGTGGCACCCGACATGCCTGGGTTGTCGTTTTCCGCCGGGCACTCTTTGGGCCGGCGCAGCACGCAGAAACACCTAGATTGAAGATAAGCGCCTTTTGCCATTGACCGCGACGAACATAGAAGATGCACAAACTTCTTGCAATTCCGGCCGAATGGAAGGAGATATCTGCTCAAAACTTTCTGTGCTGGTGCAGACAGTGGCACCCGACATGCCTGCGTTGTCGTTTTCAGCCGGGCACTCTTTGTGCCGGCGCAGCACGCAAAAACACCTAGATTGCAGATAAGGGCTTTTTGACATTGACCGGTACCAATATTGAAGATGCACAAACGTCTTGCAATTCCGGCCGAACGGAAGAAGATATCTGCTCAAAACTTTCTGTGCAGGTGTAGACAGTGGCACTCGACATGCCTGCGTTGTCGTTTTCCGCCGGGCACTCTTTGGGCCGGCGCAGCACGCAGAAACACCTAGATTGCAGATAAGGGCTTTTTGACATTGACCGTGACCAATATTGAAGATGCACAAACGTCTTGCAATTCCGGCCGAACGAAAGGAGATATCTGCTCACAACTTTCTGTGCAGGTGCAGACAGTGGCACCCGACATGCCTGCGTTGTCGTTTTTCGCGGGGCACTCTTTGGGCCGGCGCAGCACGCAGAAACACCTAGATCGAAGATAAGCGCCTTTTGCCATTGACCGCGACGAACATAGAAGATGCACAAACTTCTTGCAATTCCGGCGGAATAGAAGGAGATATCTGCTCAAAACTTTCTGTGCAGGTGTAGACAGTGGAACTCGACATGCCTGCGTTGTCGTTTTCCGCCGGGCACTCTTTGGGCCGGCGCAGCACACAGAAACACCTAGATTGAAGATAAGCGCCTTTTGCCATTGACCGCGACGAACATAGAAGATGCACAAACTTCTTGCAATTCCGGCCGAATGGAAGGAGATATCTGCTCAAAACTTTCTGTGCAGGTGCAGACAGTGGCACCCGACATGCCTGCGTTGTCGTTTTCAGCCGGCCACTCTTTGGGCCGGAGCAGCAAGCAGAAACACCTAGATTGAAGATAACCGTCTTTTTGTCATTGCCCGTGACCAACATTGAAGATGCACAAACTTCTTGCAATTCCGGCCGAATGGAAGGAGATATCTGCTCAAAACTTTCTGTGCAGGTGCAGACAGTGGCACCCGACATGCCTGCGTTGTCGTTTTCAGCCGGCCACTCTTTGGGCCGGAGCAGCACGCAGAAACACCTAGATTGAAGATAAGCGTCTTTTTGTCATTGACCGCGACCAACATTGAAGATGCACAAACTTCTTTCAATTCCGGCCGAACGGAAGGAGATATCTGCTCACAACTTTCTGTGCAGGTGCAGACAGTGGCACCCGACATGCCTTCGTTGTCGTTTTCCGCCGGGCACTCTTTGGGCCGGCGCAGCACGCAGAAACACCTAGATTGAAGATAAGCGCCTTTTGCCATTGACCGCGACGAACATAGAAGATGCACAAACTTCTTGCAATTCCGGCCGAATGGAAGGAGATATCTGCTCAAAACTTTCTGTGCAGGTGCAGACAGTGGCACCCGACATGCCTGCGTTGTCGTTTTCAGCGGGGCACTCTTTGGGCCGGCGCAGCACGCAGAAACACCTAGATTGCAGATAAGGGCTTTTTGACATTGACCGTGACCAATATTGAAGATGCACAAACGTCTTGCAATTCCGGCCGAATGGAAGGAGATATCTGCTCAAAACTTTCTGTGCAGATGCAGACAGTGGCACCCGACATGCCTGCGTTGTCGTTTTCCGCCGTGCACTCTTTGGGCCGGCGCAGCACGCAGAAACACCTAGATTGAAGATAAGCGCCTTTTGCCATTGACCGCGACGAACATAGAAGATGCACAAACTTCTTGCAATTCCGGCCGAATAGAAGGAGATATCTGCTCAAAACTTTCTGAGCTGGTGCAGACAGTGGAACTCGACATGCCTGCGTTGTCGTTTTCCGCCGGGCACTCTTTGGGCCGGCGCAGCACACAGAAACACCTAGATTGAAGATAAGCGCCTTTTGCCATTGACCGCGACGAACATAGAAGATGCACAAACTTCTTGCAATTCCGGCCGAATGGAAGGAGATATCTGCTCAAAACTTTCTGTGCAGGTGCAGACAGTGGCACCCGACATGCCTGCGTTGTCGTTTTCAGCCGGCCACTCTTTGGGCCGGAGCAGCAAGCAGAAACACCTAGATTGAAGATAAGCGTCTTTTTGTCATTGACCGCAACCAACATTGAAGATGCACAAACTTCTTTCAATTCCGGCCGAACGGAAGGAGATATCTGCTCACAACTTTCTGTGCAGGTGCAGACAGTGGCACCCGACATGCCTGCGTTGTCGTTTTCCGCCGGGCACTCTTTGGGCCGGCGCAGCACGCAGAAACACCTAGATTGAAGATAAGCGCCTTTTGCCATTGACCGCGACGAACATAGAAGATGCACAAACTTCTTGCAATTCCGGCCGAATGGAAGGAGATATCTGCTCAAAACTTTCTGTGCAGGTGCAGACAGTGGCACCCGACATGCCTGCGTTGTCGTTTTCAGCCGGGCACTCTTTGTGCCGGCGCAGCACGCAAAAACACCTAGATTGCAGATAAGGGCTTTTTGACATTGACCGGGACCAATATTGAAGATGCACAAACGTCTTGCAATTCCGGCCGAACGGAAGAAGATATCTGCTCAAAACTTTCTGTGCAGGTGTAGACAGTGGCACTCGACATGCCTGCGTTGTCGTTTTCCGCCGGGCACTCTTTGGGCCGGCGCAGCACGCAGAAACACCTAGATTGCAGATAAGGGCTTTTTGACATTGACCGTGACCAATATTGAAGATGCACAAACGTCTTGCAATTCCGGCCGAACGAAAGAAGATATCTGCTCAAAACTTTATGTGCAGGTGCAGACAGTGGCACCCGACATGCCTGCGTTGTCGTTTTCAGCCGGGCACTCTTTGGGCCGGAGCAGCACGCAGAAACACCTAGATTGAAGATAAGCGCCTTTTTGTCATAGACCGCGACCAACATTGAAGATGCACAAACGTCTTGCAATTCCGGCCGAATGGAAGGAGATATCTGCTCACAACTTTCTGTGCAGGTGCAGACAGTGGCACCCGACATGCCTGCGTTGTCGTTTTTCGCAGGGCACTCTTTGGGCCGGCGCAGCACGCAGAAACACCTAGATCGAAGATAAGCGCCTTTTGCCATTGACCGCGACGAACATAGAAGATGCACAAACTTCTTGCAATTCCGGCGGAATAGAAGGAGATATCTGCTCAAAACTTTCTGTGCAGGTGTAGACAGTGGAACTCGACATGCCTGCGTTGTCGTTTTCCGCCGGGCACTCTTTGGGCCGGCGCAGCACACAGAAACACCTAGATTGAAGATAAGCGCCTTTTGCCATTGACCGCGACGAACATAGAAGATGCACAAACTTCTTGCAATTCCGGCCGAATGGAAGGAGATATCTGCTCAAAACTTTCTGTGCAGGTGCAGACAGTGGCACCCGACATGCCTGCGTTGTCGTTTTCCGCCGGGCACTCTTTGGGCCGGAGCAGCACGCAGAAACACCTAGATTGAAGATAAGCGTCTTTTTGTCATTGACCGCGACCAACATTGAAGATGCACAAACTTCTTGCAATTCCGGCCGAATGGAAGGAGATATCTGCTCAAAACTTTCTGTGCAAGTGTAGACAGTGGCACCCGACATGCCTGCGTTGTCGTTTTCCGCCGGGCACTCTTTGGGCCGGAGCAGCACGCAGAAACACCTAGATTGAAGATAAGCGCCTTTTGCCATTGACCGCGACGAACATAGAAGATGCACAAACTTCTTGCAATTCCGGCCGAATGGAAGGAGATATCTGCTCAAAACTTTCTGTGCAGGTGTAGACAGTGGCACCCGACATGCCTGCGTCGTCGTTTTCCGCCGAGCACTCTTTGGGCCGGAGCAGCACGCAGAAACACCTAGATTGAAGATAAGCGCCTTTTTGTCATTGACCGCGACCAACATTGAAGATGCACAAACGTCTTGCAATTCCGGCAGAATGGAAGGAGATATCTGCTCACAACTTTCTGTGCAGGTGCAGACAGTGGCACCCGACATGCCTGCGTTGTCGTTTTCCGCCGGGCACTCTTTGGGCCGGCGCAGCACGCAGAAACACCTAGATTGAAGATAAGCGCCTTTTGCCATTGACCGCGACGAACATAGAAGATGCACAAACTTCTTGCAATTCCGGCCGAATGGAAGGAGATATCTGCTCAAAACTTTCTGAGCTGGTGCAGACAGTGGAACCCGACATGCCTGCGTTGTTGTTTTCAGCCGGGCACTCTTTGGGCCGGCGCAGCACGCAGAAACACTTAGATTGCAGATAAGGGCTTTTTGACATTGACCGTGACCAATATTGAAGATGCACAAACGTCTTGCAATTCCGGCCGAACGAAAGAAGATATCTGCTCAAAACTTTCTGTGCAGGTGCAGACAGTGGCACCCGACATGCCTGCGTTGTCGTTTTCAGCCGGGCACTCTTTGGGCCGGAGCAGCACGCAGAAACACCTAGATTGAAGATAAGCGCCTTTTTGTCATTGACCGCGACCAACATTGAAGATGCACAAACTTATTTCAATTCCGGCCGAACGGAAGGAGATATCTGCTCACAACTTTCTGTGCAGGTGCAGACAGTGGCACCCGACATGCCTGGGTTGTCGTTTTCCGCCGGGCACTCTTTGGGCCGGCGCAGCACGCAGAAACACCTAGGTTGAAGATAAGCGCCTTTTGCCATTGACCGCGACGAACATAGAAGATGCACAAACTTCTTGCAATTCCGGCCGAATGGAAGGAGATATCTGCTCAAAACTTTCTGTGCTGGTGCAGACAGTGGCACCCGACATGCCTGCGTTGTCGTTTTCAGCCGGGCACTCTTTGTGCCGGCGCAGCACGCAAAAACACCTAGATTGCAGATAAGGGCTTTTTGACATTGACCGGGACCAATATTGAAGATGCACAAACGTCTTGCAATTCCGGCCGAACGGAAGATGATATCTGCTCAAAATTTTCTGTGCAGGTGTAGACAGTGGCACTCGACATGCCTGCGTTGTCGTTTTCCGCCGGGCACTCTTTGGGCCGACGCAGCACGCAGAAACACCTAGATTGCAGATAAGGGCTTTTTGACATTGACCGTGACCAATATTGAAGATGCACAAACGTCTTGCAATTCCGGCCGAACGAAAGAAGATATCTGCTCAAAACTTTATGTGCAGGTGCAGACAGTGGCACCCGACATGCCTGCGTTGTCGTTTTCAGCCGGGCACTCTTTGGGCCGGAGCAGCACGCAGAAACACCTAGATTGAAGATAAGCGTCTTTTTGTCATTGACCGCGACCAACATTGAAGATGCACAAACTTCTTGCAATTCCGGCCGAATGGAAGGAGATATCTGCTCAAAACTTTCTGTGCAAGTGTAGACAGTGGCACCCGACATGCCTGCGTTGTCGTTTTCCGCCGGGCACTCTTTGGGCCGGAGCAGCACGCAGAAACACCTAGATTGAAGATAAGCGCCTTTTGCCATTGACCGCGACGAACATAGAAGATGCACAAACTTCTTGCAATTCCGGCCGAATGGAAGGAGATATCTGCTCAAAACTTTCTGTGCAGGTGTAGACAGTGGCACCCGACATGCCTGCGTCGTCGTTTTCCGCCGAGCACTCTTTGGGCCGGAGCAGCACGCAGAAACACCTAGATTGAAGATAAGCGCCTTTTTGTCATTGACCGCGACCAACATTGAAGATGCACAAACTTCTTGCAATTCCGGTCGAATGGAAGGAGATATCTGCTCAAAACTTTCTGTGCAAGTGTAGACAGTGGCACCCGACATGCCTGCGTTGTCGTTTTCCGCCGGGCACTCTTTGGGCCGGAGCAGCACGCAGAAACACCTAGATTGAAGATAAGCGCCTTTTGCCATTGACCGCGACGAACATAGAAGATGCACAAACTTCTTGCAATTCCGGCCGAATGGAAGGAGATATCTGCTCAAAACTTTCTGTGCAGGTGTAGACAGTGGCACCCGACATGCCTGCGTCGTCGTTTTCCGCCGAGCACTCTTTGGGCCGGAGCAGCACGCAGAAACACCTAGATTGAAGATAAGCGCCTTTTTGTCATTGACCGCGACCAACATTGAAGATGCACAAACTTCTTGCAATTCCGGTCGAATGGAAGGAGATATCTGCTCAAAACTTTCTGTGCAAGTGTAGACAGTGGCACCCGACATGCCTGCGTTGTCGTTTTCCGCCGGGCACTCTTTGGGCCGGAGCAGCACGCAGAAACACCTAGATTGAAGATAAGCGCCTTTTGCCATTGACCGCGACGAACATAGAAGATGCACAAACTTCTTGCAATTCCGGCCGAATGGAAGGAGATATCTGCTCAAAACTTTCTGTGCAGGTGTAGACAGTGGCACCCGACATGCCTGCGTCGTCGTTTTCCGCCGAGCACTCTTTGGGCCGGAGCAGCACGCAGAAACACCTAGATTGAAGATAAGCGCCTTTTTGTCATTGACCGCGACCAACATTGAAGATGCACAAACGTCTTGCAATTCCGGCAGAATGGAAGGAGATATCTGCTCACAACTTTCTGTGCAGGTGCAGACAGTGGCACCCGACATGCCTGCGTTGTCGTTTTCCGCCGGGCACTCTTTGGGCCGGCGCAGCACGCAGAAACACCTAGATTGAAGATAAGCGCCTTTTGCCATTGACCGCGACGAACATAGAAGATGCACAAACTTCTTGCAATTCCGGCCGAATGGAAGGAGATATCTGCTCAAAACTTTCTGTGCTGGTGCAGACAGTGGCACCCGACATGCCTGCGTTGTCGTTTTCAGCCGGGCACTCTTTGTGCCGGCGCAGCACGCAAAAACACCTAGATTGCAGATAAGGGCTTTTTGACATTGACCGGGACCAATATTGAAGATGCACAAACGTCTTGCAATTCCGGCCGAACGGAAGATGATATCTGCTCAAAACTTTCTGTGCAGGTGTAGACAGTGGCACTCGACATGCCTGCGTTGTCGTTTTCAGCCGGGCACTCTTTGGGCCGGCGCAGCACGCAGAAACACCTAGATTGCAGATAAGGGCTTTTTGACATTGACCGTGACCAATATTGAAGATGCACAAACGTCTTGCAATTCCGGCCGAACGAAAGAAGATATCTGCTCAAAACTTTATGTGCAGGTGCAGACAGTGGCACCCGACATGCCTGCGTTGTCGTTTTCAGCCGGGCACTCTTTGGGCCGGAGCAGCACGCAGAAACACCTAGATTGAAGATAAGCGCCTTTTTGTCATTGACCGCGACCAACATTGAAGATGCACAAACGTCTTGCAATTCCGGCCGAATGGAAGGAGATATCTGCTCACAACTTTCTGTGCAGGTGCAGACAGTGGCACCCGACATGCCTGCGTTGTCGTTTTTCGCAGGGCACTCTTTGGGCCGGCGCAGCACGCAGAAACACCTAGATCGAAGATAAGCGCCTTTTGCCATTGACCGCGACGAACATAGAAGATGCACAAACTTCTTGCAATTCCGGCGGAATAGAAGGCGATATCTGCTCAAAACTTTCTGTGCAGGTTTAGACAGTGGAACTCGACATGCCTGCGTTGTCGTTTTCCGCCGGGCACTCTTTGGGCCGGCGCAGCACACAGAAACACCTAGATTGAAGATAAGCGCCTTTTGCCATTGACCGCGACGAACATAGAAGATGCACAAACTTCTTGCAATTCCGGCCGAATGGAAGGAGATATCTGCTCAAAACTTTCTGTACAGGTGCAGACAGTGGCACCCGACATGCCTGCGTTGTCGTTTTCAGCCGGCCTTTCTTTGGGCCGGAACAGCAAGCAGAAACACCTAGATTGAAGATAAGCGTCTTTTTGTCATTGACCGCGACCAACATTGAAGATGCACAAACTTCTTGCAATTCCGGCCGAATGGAAGGAGATATCTGCTCAAAACTTTCTGTGCAGGTGCAGACAGTGGCACCCGACATGCCTGCGTTGTCGTTTTCAGCCGGCCACTCTTTGGGCCGGAGCAGCACGCAGAAACACCTGGATTGAAGATAAGCGTCTTTTTGTCATTGACCGCGACCAACATTGAAGATGCACAAACTTCTTTCAATTCCGGCCGAACGGAAGGAGATATCTGCTCACAACTTTCTGTGCAGGTGCAGACAGTGGCACCCGACATGCCTGCGTTGTCGTTTTCCGCCGGGCACTCTTTGGGCCGGCGCAGCACGCAGAAACACCTAGATTGAAGATAAGCGCCTTTTGCCATTGACCGCGACGAACATAGAAGATGCACAAACTTCTTGCAATTCCGGCCGAATGGAAGGAGATATCTGCTCAAAACTTTCTGTGCAAGTGTAGACAGTGGCACCCGACATGCCTGCGTTGTCGTTTTCCGCCGGGCACTCTTTGGGCCGGAGCAGCACGCAGAAACACCTAGATTGAAGATAAGCGCCTTTTGCCATTGACCGCGACGAACATAGAAGATGCACAAACTTCTTGCAATTCCGGCCGAATGGAAGGAGATATCTGCTCAAAACTTTCTGTGCAGGTGCAGACAGTGGCACCCGACATGCCTGCGTTGTCGTTTTCAGCCGGCCACTCTTTGGGCCGGAGCAGCACACAGAAACACCTAGATTGAAGATAAGCGCCTTTTGCCATTGACCGCGACGAACATAGAAGATGCACAAACTTCTTGCAATTCCGGCCGAATGGAAGGAGATATCTGCTCAAAACTTTCTGTGCAGGTGCAGACAGTGGCACCCGACATGCCTGCGTTGTCGTTTTCAGCCGGCCACTCTTTGGGCCGGAGCAGCAAGCAGAAACACCTAGATTGAAGATAACCGTCTTTTTGTCATTGCCCGTGACCAACATTGAAGATGCACAAACTTCTTGCAATTCCGGCCGAATGGAAGGAGATATCTGCTCAAAACTTTCTGTGCAGGTGCAGACAGTGGCACCCGACATGCCTGCGTTGTCGTTTTCAGCCGGCCACTCTTTGGGCCGGAGCAGCACGCAGAAACACCTAGATTGAAGATAAGCGTCTTTTTGTCATTGACCGCGACCAACATTGAAGATGCACAAACTTCTTTCAATTCCGGCCGAACGGAAGGAGATATCTGCTCACAACTTTCTGTGCAGGTGCAGACAGTGGCACCCGACATGCCTTCGTTGTCGTTTTCCGCCGGGCACTCTTTGGGCCGGCGCAGCACGCAGAAACACCTAGATTGAAGATAAGCGCCTTTTGCCATTGACCGCGACGAACATAGAAGATGCACAAACTTCTTGCAATTCCGGCCGAATGGAAGGAGATATCTGCTCAAAACTTTCTGTGCAGGTGCAGACAGTGGCACCCGACATGCCTGCGTTGTCGTTTTCAGCGGGGCACTCTTTGGGCCGGCGCAGCACGCAGAAACACCTAGATTGCAGATAAGGGCTTTTTGACATTGACCGAGACCAATATTGAAGATGCACAAACGTCTTGCAATTCCGGCCGAATGGAAGGAGATATCTGCTCAAAACTTTCTGTGCAGATGCAGACAGTGGCACCCGACATGCCTGCGTTGTCGTTTTCCGCCGTGCACTCTTTGGGCCGGCGCAGCACGCAGAAACACCTAGATTGAAGATAAGCGCCTTTTGCCATTGACCGCGACGAACATAGAAGATGCACAAACTTCTTGCAATTCCGGCCGAATAGAAGGAGATATCTGCTCAAAACTTTCTGAGCTGGTGCAGACAGTGGAACCCGACATGCCTGCGTTGTTGTTTTCAGCCGGGCACTCTTTGGGCCGGCGCAGCACGCAGAAACACTTAGATTGCAGATAAGGGCTTTTTGACATTGACCGTGACCAATATTGAAGATGCACAAACGTCTTGCAATTCCGGCCGAACGAAAGAAGATATCTGCTCAAAACTTTCTGTGCAGGTGCAGACAGTGGCACCCGACATGCCTGCGTTGTCGTTTTCAGCCGGGCACTCTTTGGGCCGGAGCAGCACGCAGAAACACCTAGATTGAAGATAAGCGCCTTTTTGTCATTGACCGCGACCAACATTGAAGATGCACAAACTTATTTCAATTCCGGCCGAACGGAAGGAGATATCTGCTCACAACTTTCTGTGCAGGTGCAGACAGTGGCACCCGACATGCATGGGTTGTCGTTTTCCGCCGGGCACTCTTTGGGCCGGCGCAGCACGCAGAAACACCTAGATTGAAGATAAGCGCCTTTTGCCATTGACCGCGACGAACATAGAAGATGCACAAACTTCTTGCAATTCCGGCCGAATGGAAGGAGATATCTGCTCAAAACTTTCTGTGCTGGTGCAGACAGTGGCACCCGACATGCCTGCGTTGTCGTTTTCAGCCGGGCACTCTTTGTGCCGGCGCAGCACGCAAAAACACCTAGATTGCAGATAAGGGCTTTTTGACATTGACCGGGACCAATATTGAAGATGCACAAACGTCTTGCAATTCCGGCCGAACGGAAGATGATATCTGCTCAAAACTTTCTGTGCAGGTGTAGACAGTGGCACTCGACATGCCTGCGTTGTCGTTTTCCGCCGGGCACTCTTTGGGCCGGCGCAGCACGCAGAAACACCTAGATTGCAGATAAGGGCTTTTTGACATTGACCGTGACCAATATTGAAGATGCACAAACGTCTTGCAATTCCGGCCGAACGAAAGAAGATATCTGCTCAAAACTTTATGTGCAGGTGCAGACAGTGGCACCTGACATGCCTGCGTTGTCGTTTTCAGCCGGGCACTCTTTGGGCCGGAGCAGCACGCAGAAACACCTAGATTGAAGATAAGCGCCTTTTTGTCATTGACCGCGACCAACATTGAAGATGCACAAACGTCTTGCAATTCCGGCCGAATGGAAGGAGATATCTGCTCACAACTTTCTGTGCAGGTGCAGACAGTGGCACCCGACATGCCTGCGTTGTCGTTTTTCGCAGGGCACTCTTTGGGCCGGCGCAGCACGCAGAAACACCTAGATCGAAGATAAGCGCCTTTTGCCATTGACCGCGACGAACATAGAAGATGCACAAACTTCTTGCAATTCCGGCGGAATAGAAGGAGATATCTGCTCAAAACTTTCTGTGCAGGTGTAGACAGTGGAACTCGACATGCCTGCGTTGTCGTTTTCCGCCGGGCACTCTTTGGGCCGGAGCAGCACGCAGAAACACCTAGATTGAAGATAAGCGTCTTTTTGTCATTGACCGCGACCAACATTGAAGATGCACAAACTTCTTGCAATTCCGGCCGAATGGAAGGAGATATCTGCTCAAAACTTTCTGTGCAAGTGTAGACAGTGGCACCCGACATGCCTGCGTTGTCGTTTTCCGCCGGGCACTCTTTGGGCCGGAGCAGCACGCAGAAACACCTAGATTGAAGATAAGCGCCTTTTGCCATTGACCGCGACGAACATAGAAGATGCACAAACTTCTTGCAATTCCGGCCGAATGGAAGGAGATATCTGCTCAAAACTTTCTGTGCAGGTGTAGACAGTGGCACCCGACATGCCTGCGTCGTCGTTTTCCGCCGAGCACTCTTTGGGCCGGAGCAGCACGCAGAAACACCTAGATTGAAGATAAGCGCCTTTTTGTCATTGACCGCGACCAACATTGAAGATGCACAAACGTCTTGCAATTCCGGCAGAATGGAAGGAGATATCTGCTCACAACTTTCTGTGCAGGTGCAGACAGTGGCACCCGACATGCCTGCGTTGTCGTTTTCCGCCGGGCACTCTTTGGGCCGGCGCAGCACGCAGAAACACCTAGATTGAAGATAAGCGCCTTTTGCCATTGACCGCGACGAACATAGAAGATGCACAAACTTCTTGCAATTCCGGCCGAATGGAAGGAGATATCTGCTCAAAACTTTCTGAGCTGGTGCAGACAGTGGAACCCGACATGCCTGCGTTGTTGTTTTCAGCCGGGCACTCTTTGGGCCGGCGCAGCACGCAGAAACACTTAGATTGCAGATAAGGGCTTTTTGACATTGACCGTGACCAATATTGAAGATGCACAAACGTCTTGCAATTCCGGCCGAACGAAAGAAGATATCTGCTCAAAACTTTCTGTGCAGGTGCAGACAGTGGCACCCGACATGCCTGCGTTGTCGTTTTCAGCCGGGCACTCTTTGGGCCGGAGCAGCACGCAGAAACACCTAGATTGAAGATAAGCGCCTTTTTGTCATTGACCGCGACCAACATTGAAGATGCACAAACTTATTTCAATTCCGGCCGAACGGAAGGAGATATCTGCTCACAACTTTCTGTGCAGGTGCAGACAGTGGCACCCGACATGCCTGGGTTGTCGTTTTCCGCCGGGCACTCTTTGGGCCGGCGCAGCACGCAGAAACACCTAGATTGAAGATAAGCGCCTTTTGCCATTGACCGCGACGAACATAGAAGATGCACAAACTTCTTGCAATTCCGGCCGAATGGAAGGAGATATCTGCTCAAAACTTTCTGTGCTGGTGCAGACAGTGGCACCCGACATGCCTGCGTTGTCGTTTTCAGCCGGGCACTCTTTGTGCCGGCGCAGCACGCAAAAACACCTAGATTGCAGATAAGGGCTTTTTGACATTGACCGGGACCAATATTGAAGATGCACAAACGTCTTGCAATTCCGGCCGAACGGAAGATGATATCTGCTCAAAATTTTCTGTGCAGGTGTAGACAGTGGCACTCGACATGCCTGCGTTGTCGTTTTCCGCCGGGCACTCTTTGGGCCGGCGCAGCACGCAGAAACACCTAGATTGCAGATAAGGGCTTTTTGACATTGACCGTGACCAATATTGAAGATGCACAAACGTCTTGCAATTCCGGCCGAACGAAAGAAGATATCTGCTCAAAACTTTATGTGCAGGTGCAGACAGTGGCACCCGACATGCCTGCGTTGTCGTTTTCAGCCGGGCACTCTTTGGGCCGGAGAAGCACGCAGAAACACCTAGATTGAAGATAAGCGCCTTTTTGTCATTGACCGCGACCAACATTGAAGATGCACAAACGTCTTTCAATTCCAGCCGAATGGAAGGAGATATCTGCTCACAACTTTCTGTGCAGGTGCAGACAGTGGCACCCGACATGCCTGCGTTGTCGTTTTTCGCAGGGCACTCTTTGGGCCGGCACAGCACGCAGAAACACCTAGATCGAAGATAAGCGCCTTTTGCCATTGACCGCGACGAACATAGAAGATGCACAAACTTCTTGCAATTCCGGCGGAATAGAAGGCGATATCTGCTCAAAACTTTCTGTGCAGGTGTAGACTGTGGAACTCGACATGCCTGCGTTGTCGTTTTCCGCCGGGCACTCTTTGGGCCGGCGCAGCACACAGAAACACCTAGATTGAAGATAAGCGCCTTTTGCCATTGACCGCGACGAACATAGAAGATGCACAAACTTCTTGCAATTCCGGCCGAATGGAAGGAGATATCTGCTCAAAACTTTCTGTGCAGGTGCAGACAGTGGCACCCGACATGCCTGCGTTGTCGTTTTCAGCCGGCCACTCTTTGTGCCGGAGCAGCAAGCAGAAACACCTAGATTGAAGATAAGCGTCTTTTTCTCATTGACCGCGACCAACATTGAAGATGCACAAACTTCTTGCAATTCCGGCCGAATGGAAGGAGATATCTGCTCAAAACTTTCTGTGCAGGTGCAGACAGTGGCACCCGACATGCCTGCGTTGTCGTTTTCAGCCGGCCACTCTTTGGGCCGGAGCAGCACGCAGAAACACCTAGATTGAAGATAAGCGTCTTTTTGTCATTGACCGCGACCAACATTGAAGATGCACAAACTTCTTTCAATTCCGGCCGAACGGAAGGAGATATCTGCTCACAACTTTCTGTGCAGGTGCAGACAGTGGCACCCGACATGCCTGCGTTGTCGTTTTCCGCCGGGCACTCTTTGGGCCGGCGCAGCACGCAGAAACACCTAGATTGAAGATAAGCGCCTTTTGCCATTGACCGCGACGAACATAGAAGATGCACAAACTTCTTGCAATTCCGGCCGAATGGAAGGAGATATCTGCTCAAAACTTTCTGTGCAGGTGCAGACAGTGGCACCCGACATGCCTGCGTTGTCGTTTTCAGCCGGGCACTCTTTGGGCCGGCGCAGCACGCAGAAACACCTAGATTGCAGATAAGGACTTTTTGACATTGACCGTGACCAATATTGAAGATGCACAAACGTCTTGCAATTCCGGCCGAATGGAAGGAGATATCTGCTCACAACTTTCTGTGCAGATGCAGACAGTGGCACCCGACATGCCTGCGTTGTCGTTTTCCGCCGGGCACTCTTTGGGCCGGCGCAGCACGCAGAAACACCTAGATTGAAGATAAGCGCCTTTTGCCATTGACCGCGACGAACATAGAAGATGCACAAACTTCTTGCAATTCCGGCCGAATAGAAGGAGATATCTGCTCAAAACTTTCTGAGCTGGTGCAGACAGTGGAACCCGACATGCCTGCGTTGTTGTTTTCAGCCGGGCACTCTTTGGGCCGGCGCAGCACGCAGAAACACTTAGATTGCAGATAAGGGCTTTTTGACATTGACCGTGACCAATATTGAAGATGCACAAACGTCTTGCAATTCCGGCCGAACGAAAGAAGATATCTGCTCAAAACTTTCTGTGCAGATGCAGACAGTGGCACCCGACATGCCTGCGTTGTCGTTTTCAGCCGGGCACTCTTTGGGCCGGAGCAGCACGCAGAAACACCTAGATTGAAGATAAGCGCCTTTTTGTCATTGACCGCGACCAACATTGAAGATGCACAAACTTATTTCAATTCCGGCCGAACGGAAGGAGATATCTGCTCACAACTTTCTGTGCAGGTGCAGACAGTGGCACCCGACATGCCTGGGTTGTCGTTTTCCGCCGGGCACTCTTTGGGCCGGCGCAGCACGCAGAAACACCTAGATTGAAGATAAGCGCCTTTTGCCATTGACCGCGACGAACATAGAAGATGCACAAACTTCTTGCAATTCCGGCCGAATGGAAGGAGATATCTGCTCAAAACTTTCTGTGCTGGTGCAGACAGTGGCACCCGACATGCCTGCGTTGTCGTTTTCAGCCGGGCACTCTTTGTGCCGGCGCAGCACGCAAAAACACCTAGATTGCAGATAAGGGCTTTTTGACATTGACCGGTACCAATATTGAAGATGCACAAACGTCTTGCAATTCCGGCCGAACGGAAGAAGATATCTGCTCAAAACTTTCTGTGCAGGTGTAGACAGTGGCACTCGACATGCCTGCGTTGTCGTTTTCCGCCGGGCACTCTTTGGGCCGGCGCAGCACGCAGAAACACCTAGATTGCAGATAAGGGCTTTTTGACATTGACCGTGACCAATATTGAAGATGCACAAACGTCTTGCAATTCCGGCCGAACGAAAGAAGATATCTGCTCAAAACTTTATGTGCAGGTGCAGACAGTGGCACCCGACTTGCCTGTGTTGTCGTTTTCAGCCGGGCACTCTTTGGGCAGGAGCAGCACGCAGAAACACCTAGATTGAAGATAAGCGCCTTTTTGTCATTGACCGCGACCAACATTGAAGATGCACAAACTTATTTCAATTCCGGCCGAACGGAAGGAGATATCTGCTCACAACTTTCTGTGCAGGTGCAGACAGTGGCACCCGACATGCCTGGGTTGTCGTTTTCCGCCGGGCACTCTTTGGGCCGGCGCAGCACGCAGAAACACCTAGATTGAAGATAAGCGCCTTTTGCCATTGACCGCGACGAACATAGAAGATGCACAAACTTCTTGCAATTCCGGCCGAATGGAAGGAGATATCTGCTCAAAACTTTCTGTGCTGGTGCAGACAGTGGCACCCGACATGCCTGCGTTGTCGTTTTCAGCCGGGCACTCTTTGTGCCGGCGCAGCACGCAAAAACACCTAGATTGCAGATAAGGGCTTTTTGACATTGACCGGGACCAATATTGAAGATGCACAAACGTCTTGCAATTCCGGCCGAACGGAAGATGATATCTGCTCAAAATTTTCTGTGCAGGTGTAGACAGTGGCACTCGACATGCCTGCGTTGTCGTTTTCCGCCGGGCACTCTTTGGGCCGGCGCAGCACGCAGAAACACCTAGATTGCAGATAAGGGCTTTTTGACATTGACCGTGACCAATATTGAAGATGCACAAACGTCTTGCAATTCCGGCCGAACGAAAGAAGATATCTGCTCAAAACTTTATGTGCAGGTGCAGACAGTGGCACCCGACATGCCTGCGTTGTCGTTTTCAGCCGGGCACTCTTTGGGCCGGAGAAGCACGCAGAAACACCTAGATTGAAGATAAGCGCCTTTTTGTCATTGACCGCGACCAACATTGAAGATGCACAAACGTCTTTCAATTCCAGCCGAATGGAAGGAGATATCTGCTCACAACTTTCTGTGCAGGTGCAGACAGTGGCACCCGACATGCCTGCGTTGTCGTTTTTCGCAGGGCACTCTTTGGGCCGGCACAGCACGCAGAAACACCTAGATCGAAGATAAGCGCCTTTTGCCATTGACCGCGACGAACATAGAAGATGCACAAACTTCTTGCAATTCCGGCGGAATAGAAGGCGATATCTGCTCAAAACTTTCTGTGCAGGTGTAGACTGTGGAACTCGACATGCCTGCGTTGTCGTTTTCCGCCGGGCACTCTTTGGGCCGGCGCAGCACACAGAAACACCTAGATTGAAGATAAGCGCCTTTTGCCATTGACCGCGACGAACATAGAAGATGCACAAACTTCTTGCAATTCCGGCCGAATGGAAGGAGATATCTGCTCAAAACTTTCTGTGCAGGTGCAGACAGTGGCACCCGACATGCCTGCGTTGTCGTTTTCAGCCGGCCACTCTTTGGGCCGGAGCAGCAAGCAGAAACACCTAGATTGAAGATAAGCGTCTTTTTCTCATTGACCGCGACCAACATTGAAGATGCACAAACTTCTTGCAATTCCGGCCGAATGGAAGGAGATATCTGCTCAAAACTTTCTGTGCAGGTGCAGACAGTGGCACCCGACATGCCTGCGTTGTCGTTTTCAGCCGGCCACTCTTTGGGCCGGAGCAGCACGCAGAAACACCTAGATTGAAGATAAGCGTCTTTTTGTCATTGACCGCGACCAACATTGAAGATGCACAAACTTCTTTCAATTCCGGCCGAACGGAAGGAGATATCTGCTCACAACTTTCTGTGCAGGTGCAGACAGTGGCACCCGACATGCCTGCGTTGTCGTTTTCCGCCGGGCACTCTTTGGGCCGGCGCAGCACGCAGAAACACCTAGATTGAAGATAAGCGCCTTTTGCCATTGACCGCGACGAACATAGAAGATGCACAAACTTCTTGCAATTCCGGCCGAATGGAAGGAGATATCTGCTCAAAACTTTCTGTGCTGGTGCAGACAGTGGCACCCGACATGCCTGCGTTGTCGTTTTCAGCCGGGCACTCTTTGGGCCGGCGCAGCACGCAGAAACACCTAGATTGCAGATAAGGGCTTTTTGACATTGACCGTGACCAATATTGAAGATGCACAAACGTCTTGCAATTCCGGCCGAATGGAAGGAGATATCTGCTCACAACTTTCTGTGCAGATGCAGACAGTGGCACCCGACATGCCTGCGTTGTCGTTTTCCGCCGGGCACTCTTTGGGCCGGCGCAGCACGCAGAAACACCTAGATTGAAGATAAGCGCCTTTTGCCATTGAACGCGACGAACATAGAAGATGCACAAACTTCTTGCAATTCCGGCCGAATAGAAGGAGATATCTGCTCAAAACTTTCTGAGCTGGTGCAGACAGTGGAACCCGACATGCCTGCGTTGTTGTTTTCAGCCGGGCACTCTTTGGGCCGGCGCAGCACGCAGAAACACTTAGATTGCAGATAAGGGCTTTTTGACATTGACCGTGACCAATATTGAAGATGCACAAACGTCTTGCAATTCCGGCCGAACGAAAGAAGATATCTGCTCAAAACTTTCTGTGCAGATGCAGACAGTGGCACCCGACATGCCTGCGTTGTCGTTTTCAGCCGGGCACTCTTTGGGCCGGAGCAGCACGCAGAAACACCTAGATTGAAGATAAGCGCCTTTTTGTCATTGACCGCGACCAACATTGAAGATGCACAAACTTATTTCAATTCCGGCCGAACGGAAGGAGATATCTGCTCACAACTTTCTGTGCAGGTGCAGACAGTGGCACCCGACATGCCTGCGTTGTCGTTTACAGCCGGGCACTCTTTGTGCCGGCGCAGCACGCAAAAAGACCTAGATTGCAGATAAGGGCTTTTTGACATTGACCGGGACCAATATTGAAGATGCACAAACGTCTTGCAATTCCGGCCGAACGGAAGAAGATATCTGCTCAAAACTTTCTGTGCAGGTGTAGACAGTGGCACTCGACATGCCTGCGTTGTCGTTTTCCGCCGGGCACTCTTTGGGCCGGCGCAGCACGCAGAAACACCTAGATTGCAGATAAGGGCTTTTTGACATTGACCGTGACCAATATTGAAGATGCACAAACGTCTTGCAATTCCGGCCGAACGAAAGAAGATATCTGCTCAAAACTTTATGTGCAGGTGCAGACAGTGGCACCCGACATGCCTGCGTTGTCGTTTTCAGCCGGGCACTCTTTGAGCCGGAGCAGCACGCAGAAACACCTAGATTGAAGATAAGCGCCTTTTTGTCATTGACCGCGACCAACATTGAAGATGCACAAACGTCTTGCAATTCCGGCCGAATGGAAGGAGATATCTGCTCACAACTTTCTGTGCAGGTGCAGACAGTGGCACCCGACATGCCTGCGTTGTCGTTTTTCGCAGGGCACTCTTTGGGCCGGCGCAGCACGCAGAAACACCTAGATCGAAGATAAGCGCCTTTTGCCATTGACCGCGACGAACATAGAAGATGCACAAACTTGTTGCAATTCCGGCGGAATAGAAGGAGATATCTGCTCAAAACTTTCTGTGCAGGTGTAGACAGTGGAACTCGACATGCCTGCGTTGTCGTTTTCCGCCGGGCACTCTTTGGGCCGGCGCAGCACACAGAAACACCTAGATTGAAGATAAGCGCCTTTTGCCATTGACCGCGACGAACATAGAAGATGCACAAACTTCTTGCAATTCCGGCCGAATGGAAGGAGATATCTGCTCAAAACTTTCTGTGCAGGTGCAGACAGTGGCACCCGACATGCCTGCGTTGTCGTTTTCAGCCGGCCACTCTTTGGGCCGGAGCAGCAAGCAGAAACACCTAGATTGAAGATAAGCGTCTTTTTGTCATTGACCGCGACCAACATTGAAGATGCACAAACTTCTTGCAATTCCAGCCGAATGGAAGGAGATATCTGCTCAAAACTTTCTGTGCAGGTGCAGACAGTGGCACCCGACATGCCTGCGTTGTCGTTTTCAGCCGGCCACTCTTTGGGCCGGAGCAGCACGCAGAAACACCTAGATTGAAGATAAGCGTCTTTTTGTCATTGACCGCGACCAACATTGAAGATGCACAAACTTCTTTCAATTCCGGCCGAACGGAAGGAGATATCTGCTCACAACTTTCTGTGCAGGTGCAGACAGTGGCACCCGACATGCCTGCGTTGTCGTTTTCCGCCGGGCACTCTTTGGGCCGGCGCAGCACGCAGAAACACCTAGATTGAAGATAAGCGCCTTTTGCCATTGACCGCGACGAATATAGAAGATTCACAAACTTCTTGCAATTCCGGCCGAATGGAAGGAGATATCTGCTCAAAACTTTCTGTGCAGGTGCAGACAGTGGCACCCGACATGCCTGCGTTGTCGTTTTCAGCCGGGCACTCTTTGGGCCGGCGCAGCACGCAGAAACACCTAGATTGCAGATAAGGGCTTTTTGACATTGACCGTGACCAATATTGAAGATGCACAAACGTCTTGCAATTCCGGCCGAATGGAAGGAGATATCTGCTCACAACTTTCTGTGCAGATGCAGACAGTGGCACCCGACATGCCTGCGTTGTCGTTTTCCGCCGGGCACTCTTTGGGCCGGCGCAGCACGCAGAAACACCTAGATTGAAGATAAGCGCCTTTTGCCATTGACCGCGACGAACATAGAAGATGCACAAACTTCTTGCAATTCCGGCCGAATAGAAGGAGATATCTGCTCAAAACTTTCTGAGCTGGTGCAGACAGTGGAACCCGACATGCCTGCGTTGTTGTTTTCAGCCGGGCACTCTTTGGGCCGGCGCAGCACGCAGAAACACTTAGATTGCAGATAAGGGCTTTTTGACATTGACCGTGACCAATATTGAAGATGCACAAACGTCTTGCAATTCCGGCCGAACGAAAGAAGATATCTGCTCAAAACTTTCTGTGCAGGTGCAGACAGTGGCACCCGACATGCCTGTGTTGTCGTTTTCAGCCGGGCACTCTTTGGGCCGGAGCAGCACGCAGAAACACCTAGATTGAAGATAAGCGCCTTTTTGTCATTGACCGCGACCAACATTGAAGATGCACAAACTTATTTCAATTCCGGCCGAACGGAAGGAGATATCTGCTCACAACTTTCTGTGCAGGTGCAGACAGTGGCACCCGACATGCCTGGGTTGTCGTTTTCCGCCGGGCACTCTTTGGGCCGGCGCAGCACGCAGAAACACCTAGATTGAAGATAAGCGCCTTTTGCCATTGACCGCGACGAACATAGAAGATGCACAAACTTCTTGCAATTCCGGCCGAATGGAAGGAGATATCTGCTCAAAACTTTCTGTGCTGGTGCAGACAGTGGCACCCGACATGCCTGCGTTGTCGTTTTCAGCCGGGCACTCTTTGTGCCGGCGCAGCACGCAAAAACACCTAGATTGCAGATAAGGGCTTTTTGACATTGACCGGTACCAATATTGAAGATGCACAAACGTCTTGCAATTCCGGCCGAACGGAAGAAGATATCTGCTCAAAACTTTCTGTGCAGGTGTAGACAGTGGCACTCGACATGCCTGCGTTGTCGTTTTCCGCCGGGCACTCTTTGGGCCGGCGCAGCACGCAGAAACACCTAGATTGCAGATAAGGGCTTTTTGACATTGACCGTGACCAATATTGAAGATGCACAAACGTCTTGCAATTCCGGCCGAACGAAAGGAGATATCTGCTCACAACTTTCTGTGCAGGTGCAGACAGTGGCACCCGACATGCCTGCGTTGTCGTTTTTCGCAGGGCACTCTTTGGGCCGGCGCAGCACGCAGAAACACCTAGATCGAAGATAAGCGCCTTTTGCCATTGACCGCGACGAACATAGAAGATGCACAAACTTCTTGCAATTCCGGCGGAATAGAAGGAGATATCTGCTCAAAACTTTCTGTGCAGGTGTAGACAGTGGAACTCGACATGCCTGCGTTGTCGTTTTCCGCCGGGCACTCTTTGGGCCGGCGCAGCACACAGAAACACCTAGATTGAAGATAAGCGCCTTTTGCCATTGACCGCGACGAACATAGAAGATGCACAAACTTCTTGCAATTCCGGCCGAATGGAAGGAGATATCTGCTCAAAACTTTCTGTGCAGGTGCAGACAGTGGCACCCGACATGCCTGCGTTGTCGTTTTCAGCCGGCCACTCTTTGGGCCGGAGCAGCAAGCAGAAACACCTAGATTGAAGATAACCGTCTTTTTGTCATTGCCCGTGACCAACATTGAAGATGCACAAACTTCTTGCAATTCCGGCCGAATGGAAGGAGATATCTGCTCAAAACTTTCTGTGCAGGTGCAGACAGTGGCACCCGACATGCCTGCGTTGTCGTTTTCAGCCGGCCACTCTTTGGGCCGGAGCAGCACGCAGAAACACCTAGATTGAAGATAAGCGTCTTTTTGTCATTGACCGCGACCAACATTGAAGATGCACAAACTTCTTTCAATTCCGGCCGAACGGAAGGAGATATCTGCTCACAACTTTCTGTGCAGGTGCAGACAGTGGCACCCGACATGCCTTCGTTGTCGTTTTCCGCCGTGCACTCTTTGGGCCGGCGCAGCACGCAGAAACACCTAGATTGAAGATAAGCGCCTTTTGCCATTGACCGCGACGAACATAGAAGATGCACAAACTTCTTGCAATTCCGGCCGAATAGAAGGAGATATCTGCTCAAAACTTTCTGAGCTGGTGCAGACAGTGGAACCCGACATGCCTGCGTTGTTGTTTTCAGCCGGGCACTCTTTGGGCCGGCGCAGCACGCAGAAACACTTAGATTGAAGATAAGCGCCTTTTGCCATTGACCGCGACGAACATAGAAGATGCACAAACTTCTTGCAATTCCGGCCGAATGGAAGGAGATATCTGCTCAAAACTTTCTGTGCAGGTGCAGACAGTGGCACCCGACATGCCTGCGTTGTCGTTTTCAGCGGGGCACTCTTTGGGCCGGCGCAGCACGCAGAAACACCTAGATTGCAGATAAGGGCTTTTTGACATTGACCGTGACCAATATTGAAGATGCACAAACGTCTTGCAATTCCGGCCGAATGGAAGGAGATATCTGCTCAAAACTTTCTGTGCAGATGCAGACAGTGGCACCCGACATGCCTGCGTTGTCGTTTTCCGCCGTGCACTCTTTGGGCCGGCGCAGCACGCAGAAACACCTAGATTGAAGATAAGCGCCTTTTGCCATTGACCGCGACGAATATAGAAGATGCACAAACTTCTTGCAATTCCGGCCGAATAGAAGGAGATATCTGCTCAAAACTTTCTGAGCTGGTGCAGACAGTGGAACCCGACATGCCTGCGTTGTTGTTTTCAGCCGGGCACTCTTTGGGCCGGCGCAGCACGCAGAAACACTTAGATTGCAGATAAGGGCTTTTTGACATTGACCGTGACCAATATTGAAGATGCACAAACGTCTTGCAATTCCGGCCGAACGAAAGAAGATATCTGCTCAAAACTTTCTGTGCAGGTGCAGACAGTGGCACCCGACATGCCTGCGTTGTCGTTTTCAGACGGGCACTCTTTGGGCCGGAGCAGCACGCAGAAACACCTAGATTGAAGATAAGCGCCTTTTTGTCATTGACCGCGACCAACATTGAAGATGCACAAACTTATTTCAATTCCGGCCGAACGGAAGGAGATATCTGCTCACAACTTTCTGTGCAGGTGCAGACAGTGGCACCCGACATGCATGGGTTGTCGTTTTCCGCCGGGCACTCTTTGGGCCGGCGCAGCACGCAGAAACACCTAGATTGAAGATAAGCGCCTTTTGCCATTGACCGCGACGAACATAGAAGATGCACAAACTTCTTGCAATTCCGGCCGAATGGAAGGAGATATCTGCTCAAAACTTTCTGTGCTGGTGCAGACAGTGGCACCCGACATGCCTGCGTTGTCGTTTTCAGCCGGGCACTCTTTGTGCCGGCGCAGCACGCAAAAACACCTAGATTGCAGATAAGGGCTTTTTGACATTGACCGGGACCAATATTGAAGATGCACAAACGTCTTGCAATTCCGGCCGAACGGAAGATGATATCTGCTCAAAACTTTCTGTGCAGGTGTAGACAGTGGCACTCGACATGCCTGCGTTGTCGTTTTCCGCCGGGCACTCTTTGGGCCGGCGCAGCACGCAGAAACACCTAGATTGCAGATAAGGGCTTTTTGACATTGACCGTGACCAATATTGAAGATGCACAAACGTCTTGCAATTCCGGCCGAACGAAAGAAGATATCTGCTCAAAACTTTATGTGCAGGTGCAGACAGTGGCACCTGACATGCCTGCGTTGTCGTTTTTCGCAGGGCACTCTTTGGGCCGGCGCAGCACGCAGAAACACCTAGATCGAAGATAAGCGCCTTTTGCCATTGACCGCGACGAACATAGAAGATGCACAAACTTCTTGCAATTCCGGCGGAATAGAAGGAGATATCTGCTCAAAACTTTCTGTGCAGGTGTAGACAGTGGAACTCGACATGCCTGCGTTGTCGTTTTCCGCCGGGCACTCTTTGGGCCGGAGCAGCACGCAGAAACACCTAGATTGAAGATAAGCGTCTTTTTGTCATTGACCGCGACCAACATTGAAGATGCACAAACTTCTTGCAATTCCGGCCGAATGGAAGGAGATATCTGCTCAAAACTTTCTGTGCAAGTGTAGACAGTGGCACCCGACATGCCTGCGTTGTCGTTTTCCGCCGGGCACTCTTTGGGCCGGAGCAGCACGCAGAAACACCTAGATTGAAGATAAGCGCCTTTTGCCATTGACCGCGACGAACATAGAAGATGCACAAACTTCTTGCAATTCCGGCCGAATGGAAGGAGATATCTGCTCAAAACTTTCTGTGCAGGTGTAGACAGTGGCACCCGACATGCCTGCGTCGTCGTTTTCCGCCGAGCACTCTTTGGGCCGGAGCAGCACGCAGAAACACCTAGATTGAAGATAAGCGCCTTTTTGTCATTGACCGCGACCAACATTGAAGATGCACAAACGTCTTGCAATTCCGGCAGAATGGAAGGAGATATCTGCTCACAACTTTCTGTGCAGGTGCAGACAGTGGCACCCGACATGCCTGCGTTGTCGTTTTCCGCCGGGCACTCTTTGGGCCGGCGCAGCACGCAGAAACACCTAGATTGAAGATAAGCGCCTTTTGCCATTGACCGCGACGAACATAGAAGATGCACAAACTTCTTGCAATTCCGGCCGAATGGAAGGAGATATCTGCTCAAAACTTTCTGAGCTGGTGCAGACAGTGGAACCCGACATGCCTGCGTTGTTGTTTTCAGCCGGGCACTCTTTGGGCCGGCGCAGCACGCAGAAACACTTAGATTGCAGATAAGGGCTTTTTGACATTGACCGTGACCAATATTGAAGATGCACAAACGTCTTGCAATTCCGGCCGAACGAAAGAAGATATCTGCTCAAAACTTTCTGTGCAGGTGCAGACAGTGGCACCCGACATGCCTGCGTTGTCGTTTTCAGCCGGGCACTCTTTGGGCCGGAGCAGCACGCAGAAACACCTAGATTGAAGATAAGCGCCTTTTTGTCATTGACCGCGACCAACATTGAAGATGCACAAACTTATTTCAATTCCGGCCGAACGGAAGGAGATATCTGCTCACAACTTTCTGTGCAGGTGCAGACAGTGGCACCCGACATGCCTGGGTTGTCGTTTTCCGCCGGGCACTCTTTGGGCCGGCGCAGCACGCAGAAACACCTAGATTGAAGATAAGCGCCTTTTGCCATTGACCGCGACGAACATAGAAGATGCACAAACTTCTTGCAATTCCGGCCGAATGGAAGGAGATATCTGCTCAAAACTTTCTGTGCTGGTGCAGACAGTGGCACCCGACATGCCTGCGTTGTCGTTTTCAGCCGGGCACTCTTTGTGCCGGCGCAGCACGCAAAAACACCTAGATTGCAGATAAGGGCTTTTTGACATTGACCGGGACCAATATTGAAGATGCACAAACGTCTTGCAATTCCGGCCGAACGGAAGATGATATCTGCTCAAAATTTTCTGTGCAGGTGTAGACAGTGGCACTCGACATGCCTGCGTTGTCGTTTTCCGCCGGGCACTCTTTGGGCCGGCGCAGCACGCAGAAACACCTAGATTGCAGATAAGGGCTTTTTGACATTGACCGTGACCAATATTGAAGATGCACAAACGTCTTGCAATTCCGGCCGAACGAAAGAAGATATCTGCTCAAAACTTTATGTGCAGGTGCAGACAGTGGCACCCGACATGCCTGCGTTGTCGTTTTCAGCCGGGCACTCTTTGGGCCGGAGAAGCACGCAGAAACACCTAGATTGAAGATAAGCGCCTTTTTGTCATTGACCGCGACCAACATTGAAGATGCACAAACGTCTTTCAATTCCGGCCGAATGGAAGGAGATATCTGCTCACAACTTTCTGTGCAGGTGCAGACAGTGGCACCCGACATGCCTGCGTTGTCGTTTTTCGCAGGGCACTCTTTGGGCCGGCACAGCACGCAGAAACACCTAGATCGAAGATAAGCGCCTTTTGCCATTGACCGCGACGAACATAGAAGATGCACAAACTTCTTGCAATTCCGGCGGAATAGAAGGCGATATCTGCTCAAAACTTTCTGTGCAGGTGTAGACTGTGGAACTCGACATGCCTGTGTTGTCGTTTTCCGCCGGGCACTCTTTGGGCCGGCGCAGCACACAGAAACACCTAGATTGAAGATAAGCGCCTTTTGCCATTGACCGCGACGAACATAGAAGATGCACAAACTTCTTGCAATTCCGGCCGAATGGAAGGAGATATCTGCTCAAAACTTTCTGTGCAGGTGCAGACAGTGGCACCCGACATGCCTGCGTTGTCGTTTTCAGCCGGCCACTCTTTGGGCCGGAGCAGCAAGCAGAAACACCTAGATTGAAGATAAGCGTCTTTTTCTCATTGACCGCGACCAACATTGAAGATGCACAAACTTCTTGCAATTCCGGCCGAATGGAAGGAGATATCTGCTCAAAACTTTCTGTGCAGGTGCAGACAGTGGCACCCGACATGCCTGCGTTGTCGTTTTCAGCCGGCCACTCTTTGGGCCGGAGCAGCACGCAGAAACACCTAGATTGAAGATAAGCGTCTTTTTGTCATTGACCGCGACCAACATTGAAGATGCACAAACTTCTTTCAATTCCGGCCGAACGGAAGGAGATATCTGCTCACAACTTTCTGTGCAGGTGCAGACAGTGGCACCCGACATGCCTGCGTTGTCGTTTTCCGCCGGGCACTCTTTGGGCCGGCGCAGCACGCAGAAACACCTAGATTGAAGATAAGCGCCTTTTGCCATTGACCGCGACGAACATAGAAGATGCACAAACTTCTTGCAATTCCGGCCGAATGGAAGGAGATATCTGCTCAAAACTTTCTGTGCAGGTGCAGACAGTGGCACCCGACATGCCTGCGTTGTCGTTTTCAGCCGGGCACTCTTTGGGCCGGCGCAGCACGCAGAAACACCTAGATTGCAGATAAGGACTTTTTGACATTGACCGTGACCAATATTGAAGATGCACAAACGTCTTGCAATTCCGGCCGAATGGAAGGAGATATCTGCTCACAACTTTCTGTGCAGATGCAGACAGTGGCACCCGACATGCCTGCGTTGTCGTTTTCCGCCGGGCACTCTTTGGGCCGGCGCAGCACGCAGAAACACCTAGATTGAAGATAAGCGCCTTTTTGTCATTGACCGCGACCAACATTGAAGATGCACAAACTTATTTCAATTCCGGCCGAACGGAAGGAGATATCTGCTCACAACTTTCTGTGCAGGTGCAGACAGTGGCACCCGACATGCCTGCGTTGTCGTTTACAGCCGGGCACTCTTTGTGCCGGCGCAGCACGCAAAAACACCTAGATTGCAGATAAGGGCTTTTTGACATTGACCGGGACCAATATTGAAGATGCACAAACGTCTTGCAATTCCGGCCGAACGGAAGAAGATATCTGCTCAAAACTTTCTGTGCAGGTGTAGACAGTGGCACTCGACATGCCTGCGTTGTCGTTTTCCGCCGGGCACTCTTTGGGCCGGCGCAGCACGCAGAAACACCTAGATTGCAGATAAGGGCTTTTTGACATTGACCGTGACCAATATTGAAGATGCACAAACGTCTTGCAATTCCGGCCGAACGAAAGAAGATATCTGCTCAAAACTTTATGTGCAGGTGCAGACAGTGGCACCCGACATGCCTGCGTTGTCGTTTTCAGCCGGGCACTCTTTGGGCTGGAGCAGCAAGCAGAAACACCTAGATTGAAGATAAGCGCCTTTTTGTCATTGACCGCGACCAACATTGAAGATGCACAAACGTCTTGCAATTCCGGCCGAATGGAAGGAGATATCTGCTCACAACTTTCTGTGCAGGTGCAAACAGTGGCACCCGACATGCCTGCGTTGTCGTTTTTCGCAGGGCACTCTTTGGGCCGGCGCAGCACGCAGAAACACCTAGATCGAAGATAAGCGCCTTTTGCCATTGACCGCGACGAACATAGAAGATGCACAAACTTCTTGCAATTCCGGCGGAATAGAAGGAGATATCTGCTCAAAACTTTCTGTGCAGGTGTAGACAGTGGAACTCGACATGCCTGCGTTGTCGTTTTCCGCCGGGCACTCTTTGGGCCGGCGCAGCACACAGAAACACCTAGATTGAAGATAAGCGCCTTTTGCCATTGACCGCGACGAACATAGAAGATGCACAAACTTCTTGCAATTCCGGCCGAATGGAAGGAGATATCTGCTCAAAACTTTCTGTGCAGGTGCAGACAGTGGCACCCGACATGCCTGCGTTGTCGTTTTCAGCCGGCCACTCTTTGGGCCGGAGCAGCAAGCAGAAACACCTAGATTGAAGATAAGCGTCTTTTTGTCATTGACCGCGACCAACATTGAAGATGCACAAACTTCTTGCAATTCCAGCCGAATGGAAGGAGATATCTGCTCAAAACTTTCTGTGCAGGTGCAGACAGTGGCACCCGACATGCCTGCGTTGTCGTTTTCAGCCGGCCACTCTTTGGGCCGGAGCAGCACGCAGAAACACCTAGATTGAAGATAAGCGTCTTTTTGTCATTGACCGCGACCAACATTGAAGATGCACAAACTTCTTTCAATTCCGGCCGAACGGAAGGAGATATCTGCTCACAACTTTCTGTGCAGGTGCAGACAGTGGCACCCGACATGCCTGCGTTGTCGTTTTCCGCCGGGCACTCTTTGGGCCGGCGCAGCACGCAGAAACACCTAGATTGAAGATAAGCGCCTTTTGCCATTGACCGCGACGAATATAGAAGATGCACAAACTTCTTGCAATTCCGGCCGAATGGAAGGAGATATCTGCTCAAAACTTTCTGTGCAGGTGCAGACAGTGGCACCCGACATGCCTGCGTTGTCGTTTTCAGCCGGGCACTCTTTGGGCCGGCGCAGCACGCAGAAACACCTAGATTGCAGATAAGGGCTTTTTGACATTGACCGTGACCAATATTGAAGATGCACAAACGTCTTGCAATTCCGGCCGAATGGAAGGAGATATCTGCTCACAACTTTCTGTGCAGATGCAGACAGTGGCACCCGACATGCCTGCGTTGTCGTTTTCCGCCGGGCACTCTTTGGGCCGGCGCAGCACGCAGAAACACCTAGATTGAAGATAAGCGCCTTTTGCCATTGACCGCGACGAACATAGAAGATGCACAAACTTCTTGCAATTCCGGCCGAATAGAAGGAGATATCTGCTCAAAACTTTCTGAGCTGGTGCAGACAGTGGAACCCGACATGCCTGCGTTGTTGTTTTCAGCCGGGCACTCTTTGGGCCGGCGCAGCACGCAGAAACACTTAGATTGCAGATAAGGGCTTTTTGACATTGACCGTGACCAATATTGAAGATGCACAAACGTCTTGCAATTCCGGCCGAACGAAAGAAGATATCTGCTCAAAACTTTCTGTGCAGGTGCAGACAGTGGCACCCGACATGCCTGTGTTGTCGTTTTCAGCCGGGCACTCTTTGGGCCGGAGCAGCACGCAGAAACACCTAGATTGAAGATAAGCGCCTTTTTGTCATAGACCGCGACCAACATTGAAGATGCACAAACTTATTTCAATTCCGGCCGAACGGAAGGAGATATCTGCTCACAACTTTCTGTGCAGGTGCAGACAGTGGCACCCGACATGCCTGGGTTGTCGTTTTCCGCCGGGCACTCTTTGGGCCGGCGCAGCACGCAGAAACACCTAGATTGAAGATAAGCGCCTTTTGCCATTGACCGCGACGAACATAGAAGATGCACAAACTTCTTGCAATTCCGGCCGAATGGAAGGAGATATCTGCTCAAAACTTTCTGTGCTGGTGCAGACAGTGGCACCCGACATGCCTGCGTTGTCGTTTTCAGCCGGGCACTCTTTGTGCCGGCACAGCACGCAAAAACACCTAGATTGCAGATAAGGGCTTTTTGACATTGACCGGTACCAATATTGAAGATGCACAAACGTCTTGCAATTCCGGCCGAACGGAAGAAGATATCTGCTCAAAACTTTCTGTGCAGGTGTAGACAGTGGCACTCGACATGCCTGCGTTGTCGTTTTCCGCCGGGCACTCTTTGGGCCGGCGCAGCACGCAGAAACACCTAGATTGCAGATAAGGGCTTTTTGACATTGACCGTGACCAATATTGAAGATGCACAAACGTCTTGCAATTCCGGCCGAACGAAAGAAGATATCTGCTCAAAACTTTATGTGCAGGTGCAGACAGTGGCACCCGACTTGCCTGTGTTGTCGTTTTCAGCCGGGCACTCTTTGGGCAGGAGCAGCACGCAGAAACACCTAGATTGAAGATAAGCGCCTTTTTGTCATTGACCGCGACGAACATTGAAGATGCACAAACGTCTTGCAATTCCGGCCAAATGGAAGGAGATATCTGCTCACAACTTTCTGTGCAGGTGCAGACAGTGGCACCCGACATGCCTGCGTTGTCGTTTTTCGCAGGGCACTCTTTGGGCCGGCGCAGCACGCAGAAACACCTAGATCGAAGATAAGCGCCTTTTGCCATTGACCGCGACGAACATAGAAGATGCACAAACTTCTTGCAATTCCGGCGGAATAGAAGGAGATATCTGTTCAAAACTTTCTGTGCAGGTGTAGACAGTGGAACTCGACATGCCTGCGTTGTCGTTTTCCGCCGGGCACTCTTTGGGCCGGCGCAGCACACAGAAACACCTAGATTGAAGATAAGCGCCTTTTGCCATTGACCGCGACGAACATAGAAGATGCACAAACTTCTTGCAATTCCGGCCGAATGGAAGGAGATATCTGCTCAAAACTTTCTGTGCAGGTGCAGACAGTGGCACCCGACATGCCTGCGTTGTCGTTTTCAGCCGGCCACTCTTTGGGCCGGAGCAGCAAGCAGAAACACCTAGATTGAAGATAACCGTCTTTTTGTCATTGCCCGTGACCAACATTGAAGATGCACAAACTTCTTGCAATTCCGGCCGAATGGAAGGAGATATCTGCTCAAAACTTTCTGTGCAGGTGCAGACAGTGGCACCCGACATGCCTGCGTTGTCGTTTTCAGCCGGCCACTCTTTGGGCCGGAGCAGCACGCAGAAACACCTAGATTGAAGATAAGCGTCTTTTTGTCATTGACCGCGACCAACATTGAAGATGCACAAACTTCTTTCAATTCCGGCCGAACGGAAGGAGATATCTGCTCACAACTTTCTGTGCAGGTGCAGACAGTGGCACCCGACATGCCTTCGTTGTCGTTTTCCGCCGGGCACTCTTTGGGCCGGCGCAGCACGCAGAAACACCTAGATTGAAGATAAGCGCCTTTTGCCATTGACCGCGACGAACATAGAAGATGCACAAACTTCTTGCAATTCCGGCCGAATGGAAGGAGATATCTGCTCAAAACTTTCTGTGCAGGTGCAGACAGTGGCACCCGACATGCCTGCGTTGTCGTTTTCAGCGGGGCACTCTTTGGGCCGGCGCAGCACGCAGAAACACCTAGATTGCAGATAAGGGCTTTTTGACATTGACCGTGACCAATATTGAAGATGCACAAACGTCTTGCAATTCCGGCCGAATGGAAGGAGATATCTGCTCAAAACTTTCTGTGCAGATGCAGACAGTGGCACCCGACATGCCTGCGTTGTCGTTTTCCGCCGTGCACTCTTTGGGCCGGCGCAGCACGCAGAAACACCTAGATTGAAGATAAGCGCCTTTTGCCATTGACCGCGACGAACATAGAAGATGCACAAACTTCTTGCAATTCCGGCGGAATAGAAGGAGATATCTGCTCAAAACTTTCTGTGCAGGTGTAGACAGTGGAACTCGACATGCCTGCGTTGTCGTTTTCCGCCGGGCACTCTTTGGGCCGGAGCAGCACGCAGAAACACCTAGATTGAAGATAAGCGTCTTTTTGTCATTGACCGCGACCAACATTGAAGATGCACAAACTTCTTGCAATTCCGGCCGAATGGAAGGAGATATCTGCTCAAAACTTTCTGTGCAAGTGTAGACAGTGGCACCCGACATGCCTGCGTTGTCGTTTTCCGCCGGGCACTCTTTGGGCCGGAGCAGCACGCAGAAACACCTAGATTGAAGATAAGCGCCTTTTGCCATTGACCGCGACGAACATAGAAGATGCACAAACTTCTTGCAATTCCGGCCGAATGGAAGGAGATATCTGCTCAAAACTTTCTGTGCAGGTGTAGACAGTGGCACCCGACATGCCTGCGTCGTCGTTTTCCGCCGAGCACTCTTTGGGCCGGAGCAGCACGCAGAAACACCTAGATTGAAGATAAGCGCCTTTTTGTCATTGACCGCGACCAACATTGAAGATGCACAAACGTCTTGCAATTCCGGCAGAATGGAAGGAGATATCTGCTCACAACTTTCTGTGCAGGTGCAGACAGTGGCACCCGACATGCCTGCGTTGTCGTTTTCCGCCGGGCACTCTTTGGGCCGGCGCAGCACGCAGAAACACCTAGATTGAAGATAAGCGCCTTTTGCCATTGACCGCGACGAACATAGAAGATGCACAAACTTCTTGCAATTCCGGCCGAATGGAAGGAGATATCTGCTCAAAACTTTCTGAGCTGGTGCAGACAGTGGAACCCGACATGCCTGCGTTGTTGTTTTCAGCCGGGCACTCTTTGGGCCGGCGCAGCACGCAGAAACACTTAGATTGCAGATAAGGGCTTTTTGACATTGACCGTGACCAATATTGAAGATGCACAAACGTCTTGCAATTCCGGCCGAACGAAAGAAGATATCTGCTCAAAACTTTCTGTGCAGATGCAGACAGTGGCACCCGACATGCCTGCGTTGTCGTTTTCAGCCGGGCACTCTTTGGGCCGGAGCAGCACGCAGAAACACCTAGATTGAAGATAAGCGCCTTTTTGTCATTGACCGCGACCAACATTGAAGATGCACAAACTTATTTCATTTCCGGCCGAACGGAAGGAGATATCTGCTCACAACTTTCTGTGCAGGTGCAGACAGTGGCACCCGACATGCCTGGGTTGTCGTTTTCCGCCGGGCACTCTTTGGGCCGGCGCAGCACGCAGAAACACCTAGATTGAAGATAAGCGCCTTTTGCCATTGACCGCGACGAACATAGAAGATGCACAAACTTCTTGCAATTCCGGCCGAATGGAAGGAGATATCTGCTCAAAACTTTCTGTGCTGGTGCAGACAGTGGCACCCGACATGCCTGCGTTGTCGTTTTCAGCCGGGCACTCTTTGTGCCGGCGCAGCACGCAAAAACACCTAGATTGCAGATAAGGGCTTTTTGACATTGACCGGGACCAATATTGAAGATGCACAAACGTCTTGCAATTCCGGCCGAACGGAAGAAGATATCTGCTCAAAACTTTCTGTGCAGGTGTAGACAGTGGCACTCGACATGCCTGCGTTGTCGTTTTCCGCCGGGCACTCTTTGGGCCGGCGCAGCACGCAGAAACACCTAGATTGCAGATAAGGGCTTTTTGACATTGACCGTGACCAATATTGAAGATGCACAAACGTCTTGCAATTCCGGCCGAACGAAAGAAGATATCTGCTCAAAACTTTATGTGCAGGTGCAGACAGTGGCACCCGACATGCCTGCGTTGTCGTTTTCAGCCGGGCACTCTTTGGGCCGGAGCAGCACGCAGAAACACCTAGATTGAAGATAAGCGCCTTTTTGTCATAGACCGCGACCAACATTGAAGATGCACAAACGTCTTGCAATTCCGGCCGAATGGAAGGAGATATCTGCTCACAACTTTCTGTGCAGGTGCAGACAGTGGCACCCGACATGCCTGCGTTGTCGTTTTTCGCAGGGCACTCTTTGGGCCGGCGCAGCACGCAGAAACACCTAGATCGAAGATAAGCGCCTTTTGCCATTGACCGCGACGAACATAGAAGATGCACAAACTTCTTGCAATTCCGGCGGAATAGAAGGAGATATCTGCTCAAAACTTTCTGTGCAGGTGTAGACAGTGGAACTCGACATGCCTGCGTTGTCGTTTTCCGCCGGGCACTCTTTGGGCCGGCGCAGCACACAGAAACACCTAGATTGAAGATAAGCGCCTTTTGCCATTGACCGCGACGAACATAGAAGATGCACAAACTTCTTGCAATTCCGGCCGAATGGAAGGAGATATCTGCTCAAAACTTTCTGTGCAGGTGCAGACAGTGGCACCCGACATGCCTGCGTTGTCGTTTTCCGCCGGGCACTCTTTGGGCCGGAGCAGCACGCAGAAACACCTAGATTGAAGATAAGCGTCTTTTTGTCATTGACCGCGACCAACATTGAAGATGCACAAACTTCTTGCAATTCCGGCCGAATGGAAGGAGATATCTGCTCAAAACTTTCTGTGCAAGTGTAGACAGTGGCACCCGACATGCCTGCGTTGTCGTTTTCCGCCGGGCACTCTTTGGGCCGGAGCAGCACGCAGAAACACCTAGATTGAAGATAAGCGCCTTTTGCCATTGACCGCGACGAACATAGAAGATGCACAAACTTCTTGCAATTCCGGCCGAATGGAAGGAGATATCTGCTCAAAACTTTCTGTGCAGGTGTAGACAGTGGCACCCGACATGCCTGCGTTGTCGTTTTCAGCCGGGCACTCTTTGTGCCGGCGCAGCACGCAAAAACACCTAGATTGCAGATAAGGGCTTTTTGACATTGACCGGGACCAATATTGAAGATGCACAAACGTCTTGCAATTCCGGCCGAACGGAAGAAGATATCTGCTCAAAACTTTCTGTGCAGGTGTAGACAGTGGCACTCGACATGCCTGCGTTGTCGTTTTCCGCCGGGCACTCTTTGGGCCGGCGCAGCACGCAGAAACACCTAGATTGCAGATAAGGGCTTTTTGACATTGACCGTGACCAATATTGAAGATGCACAAACGTCTTGCAATTCCGGCCGAACGAAAGAAGATATCTGCTCAAAACTTTATGTGCAGGTGTAGACAGTGGCACTCGACATGCCTGCGTTGTCGTTTTCCGCCGGGCACTCTTTGGGCCGGCGCAGCACGCAGAAACACCTAGATTGCAGATAAGGGCTTTTTGACATTGACCGTGACCAATATTGAAGATGCACAAACGTCTTGCAATTCCGGCCGAACGAAAGAAGATATCTGCTCAAAACTTTATGTGCAGGTGCAGACAGTGGCACCCGACATGCCTGCGTTGTCGTTTTCAGCCGGGCACTCTTTGGGCCGGAGCAGCACGCAGAAACACCTAGATTGAAGATAAGCGCCTTTTTGTCATAGACCGCGACCAACATTGAAGATGCACAAACGTCTTGCAATTCCGGCCGAATGGAAGGAGATATCTGCTCACAACTTTCTGTGCAGGTGCAGACAGTGGCACCCGACATGCCTGCGTTGTCGTTTTTCGCAGGGCACTCTTTGGGCCGGCGCAGCACGCAGAAACACCTAGATCGAAGATAAGCGCCTTTTGCCATTGACCGCGACGAACATAGAAGATGCACAAACTTCTTGCAATTCCGGCGGAATAGAAGGAGATATCTGCTCAAAACTTTCTGTGCAGGTGTAGACAGTGGCACCCGACATGCCTGCGTTGTCGTTTTCCGCCGGGCACTCTTTGGGCCGGAGCAGCACGCAGAAACACCTAGATTGAAGATAAGCGTCTTTTTGTCATTGACCGCGACCAACATTGAAGATGCACAAACTTCTTGCAATTCCGGCCGAATGGAAGGAGATATCTGCTCAAAACTTTCTGTGCAAGTGTAGACAGTGGCACCCGACATGCCTGCGTTGTCGTTTTCCGCCGGGCACTCTTTGGGCCGGAGCAGCACGCAGAAACACCTAGATTGAAGATAAGCGCCTTTTGCCATTGACCGCGACGAACATAGAAGATGCACAAACTTCTTGCAATTCCGGCCGAATGGAAGGAGATATCTGCTCAAAACTTTCTGTGCAGGTGTAGACAGTGGCACCCGACATGCCTGCGTCGTCGTTTTCCGCCGAGCACTCTTTGGGCCGGAGCAGCACGCAGAAACACCTAGATTGAAGATAAGCGCCTTTTTGTCATTGACCGCGACCAACATTGAAGATGCACAAACGTCTTGCAATTCTGGCAGAATGGAAGGAGATATCTGCTCACAACTTTCTGTGCAGGTGCAGACAGTGGCACCCGACATGCCTGCGTTGTCGTTTTCCGCCGGGCACTCTTTGGGCCGGCGCAGCACGCAGAAACACCTAGATTGAAGATAAGCGCCTTTTGCCATTGACCGCGACGAACATAGAAGATGCACAAACTTCTTGCAATTCCGGCCGAATGGAAGGAGATATCTGCTCAAAACTTTCTGAGCTGGTGCAGACAGTGGAACCCGACATGCCTGCGTTGTTGTTTTCAGCCGGGCACTCTTTGGGCCGGCGCAGCACGCAGAAACACTTAGATTGCAGATAAGGGCTTTTTGACATTGACCGTGACCAATATTGAAGATGCACAAACGTCTTGCAATTCCGGCCGAACGAAAGAAGATATCTGCTCAAAACTTTCTGTGCAGATGCAGACAGTGGCACCCGACATGCCTGCGTTGTCGTTTTCAGCCGGGCACTCTTTGGGCCGGAGCAGCACGCAGAAACACCTAGATTGAAGATAAGCGCCTTTTTGTCATTGACCGCGACCAACATTGAAGATGCACAAACTTATTTCAATTCCGGCCGAACGGAAGGAGATATCTGCTCACAACTTTCTGTGCAGGTGCAGACAGTGGCACCCGACATGCCTGGGTTGTCGTTTTCCGCCGGGCACTCTTTGGGCCGGCGCAGCACGCAGAAACACCTAGATTGAAGATAAGCGCCTTTTGCCATTGACCGCGACGAACATAGAAGATGCACAAACTTCTTGCAATTCCGGCCGAATGGAAGGAGATATCTGCTCAAAACTTTCTGTGCTGGTGCAGACAGTGGCACCCGACATGCCTGCGTTGTCGTTTTCAACCGGGCACTCTTTGGGCCGGCGCAGCACGCAGAAACACCTAGATTGCAGATAAGGGCTTTTTGACATTGACCGTGACCAATATTGAAGATGCACAAACGTCTTGCAATTCCGGCCGAATGGAAGGAGATATCTGCTCACAACTTTCTGTGCAGATGCAGACAGTGGCACCCAACATGCCTGCGTTGTCGTTTTCCGCCGGGCACTCTTTGGGCCGGCGCAGCACGCAGAAACACCTAGATTGAAGATAAGCGCCTTTTGCCATTGAACGCGACGAACATAGAAGATGCACAAACTTCTTGCAATTCCGGCCGAATAGAAGGAGATATCTGCTCAAAACTTTCTTAGCTGGTGCAGACAGTGGAACCCGACATGCCTGCGTTGTTGTTTTCAGCCGGGCACTCTTTGGGCCGGCGCAGCACGCAGAAACACTTAGATTGCAGATAAGGGCTTTTTGACATTGACCGTGACCAATATTGAAGATGCACAAACGTCTTGCAATTCCGGCCGAACGAAAGAAGATATCTGCTCAAAACTTTCTGTGCAGATGCAGACAGTGGCACCCGACATGCCTGCGTTGTCGTTTTCAGCCGGGCACTCTTTGGGCCGGAGCAGCACGCAGAAACACCTAGATTGAAGATAAGCGCCTTTTTGTCATTGACCGCGACCAACATTGAAGATGCACAAACTTATTTCAATTCCGGCCGAACGGAAGGAGATATCTGCTCACAACTTTCTGTGCAGGTGCAGACAGTGGCACCCGACATGCCTGGGTTGTCGTTTTCCGCCGGGCACTCTTTGGGCCGGCGCAGCACGCAGAAACACCTAGATTGAAGATAAGCGCCTTTTGCCATTGACCGCGACGAACATAGAAGATGCACAAACTTCTTGCAATTCCGGCCGAATGGAAGGAGATATCTGCTCAAAACTTTCTGTGCTGGTGCAGACAGTGGCACCCGACATGCCTGCGTTGTCGTTTTCAGCCGGGCACTCTTTGTGCCGGCGCAGCACGCAAAAACACCTAGATTGCAGATAAGGGCTTTTTGACATTGACCGGGACCAATATTGAAGATGCACAAACGTCTTGCAATTCCGGCCGAACGGAAGATGATATCTGCTCAAAATTTTCTGTGCAGGTGTAGACAGTGGCACTCGACATGCCTGCGTTGTCGTTTTCCGCCGGGCACTCTTTGGGCCGACGCAGCACGCAGAAACACCTAGATTGCAGATAAGGGCTTTTTGACATTGACCGTGACCAATATTGAAGATGCACAAACGTCTTGCAATTCCGGCCGAACGAAAGAAGATATCTGCTCAAAACTTTATGTGCAGGTGCAGACAGTGGCACCCGACATGCCTGCGTTTTCGTTTTCAGCCGGGCACTCTTTGGGCCGGAGCAGCACGCAGAAACACCTAGATTGAAGATAAGCGTCTTTTTGTCATTGACCGCGACCAACATTGAAGATGCACAAACTTCTTGCAATTCCGGCCGAATGGAAGGAGATATCTGCTCAAAACTTTCTGTGCAAGTGTAGACAGTGGCACCCGACATGCCTGCGTTGTCGTTTTCCGCCGGGCACTCTTTGGGCCGGAGCAGCACGCAGAAACACCTAGATTGAAGATAAGCGCCTTTTGCCATTGACCGCGACGAACATAGAAGATGCACAAACTTCTTGCAATTCCGGCCGAATGGAAGGAGATATCTGCTCAAAACTTTCTGTGCAGGTGTAGACAGTGGCACCCGACATGCCTGCGTCGTCGTTTTCCGCCGAGCACTCTTTGGGCCGGAGCAGCACGCAGAAACACCTAGATTGAAGATAAGCGCCTTTTTGTCATTGACCGCGACCAACATTGAAGATGCACAAACTTCTTGCAATTCCGGCCGAATGGAAGGAGATATCTGCTCAAAACTTTCTGTGCAAGTATAGACAGTGGCACCCGACATGCCTGCGTTGTCGTTTTCCGCCGGGCACTCTTTGGGCCGGAGCAGCACGCAGAAACACCTAGATTGAAGATAAGCGCCTTTTGCCATTGACCGCGACGAACATAGAAGATGCACAAACTTCTTGCAATTCCGGCCGAATGGAAGGAGATATCTGCTCAAAACTTTCTGTGCAGGTGTAGACAGTGGCACCCGACATGCCTGCGTCGTCGTTTTCCGCCGAGCACTCTTTGGGCCGGAGCAGCACGCAGAAACACCTAGATTGAAGATAAGCGCCTTTTTGTCATTGACCGCGACCAACATTGAAGATGCACAAACGTCTTGCAATTCCGGCAGAATGGAAGGAGATATCTGCTCACAACTTTCTGTGCAGGTGCAGACAGTGGCACCCGACATGCCTGCGTTGTCGTTTTCCGCCGGGCACTCTTTGGGCCGGCGCAGCACGCAGAAACACCTAGATTGAAGATAAGCGCCTTTTGCCATTGACCGCGACGAACATAGAAGATGCACAAACTTCTTGCAATTCCGGCCGAATGGAAGGAGATATCTGCTCAAAACTTTCTGTGCTGGTGCAGACAGTGGCACCCGACATGCCTGCGTTGTCGTTTTCAGCCGGGCACTCTTTGTGCCGGCGCAGCACGCAAAAACACCTAGATTGCAGATAAGGGCTTTTTGACATTGACCGGGACCAATATTGAAGATGCACAAACGTCTTGCAATTCCGGCCGAACGGAAGATGATATCTGCTCAAAACTTTCTGTGCAGGTGTAGACAGTGGCACTCGACATGCCTGCGTTGTCGTTTTCCGCCGGGCACTCTTTGGGCCGGCGCAGCACGCAGAAACACCTAGATTGCAGATAAGGGCTTTTTGACATTGACCGTGACCAATATTGAAGATGCACAAACGTCTTGCAATTCCGGCCGAACGAAAGAAGATATCTGCTCAAAACTTTATGTGCAGGTGCAGACAGTGGCACCCGACATGCCTGCGTTGTCGTTTTCAGCCGGGCACTCTTTGGGCCGGAGCAGCACGCAGAAACACCTAGATTGAAGATAAGCGCCTTTTTGTCATTGACCGCGACCAACATTGAAGATGCACAAACGTCTTGCAATTCCGGCCGAATGGAAGGAGATATCTGCTCACAACTTTCTGTGCAGGTGCAGACAGTGGCACCCGACATGCCTGCGTTGTCGTTTTTCGCAGGGCACTCTTTGGGCCGGCGCAGCACGCAGAAACACCTAGATTGAAGATAAGCGCCTTTTGCCATTGACCGCGACGAACATAGAAGATGCACAAACTTCTTGCAATTCCGGCCGAATGGAAGGAGATATCTGCTCAAAACTTTCTGTGCAGGTGCAGACAGTGGCACCCGACATGCCTGCGTTGTCGTTTTCCGCCGGGCACTCTTTGGGCCGTAGCAGCACGCAGAAACACCTAGATTGAAGATAAGCGTCTTTTTGTCATTGACCGCGACCAACATTGAAGATGCACAAACTTCTTGCAATTCCGGCCGAATGGAAGGATATATCTGCTCACAACTTTCTGTGCAGGTGCAGACAGTGGCACCCGACATGCCTGCGTTGTCGTTTTTCGCAGGGCACTCTTTGGGCCGGCGCAGCACGCAGAAACACCTAGATCGAAGATAAGCGCCTTTTGCCATTGACCGCGACGAACATAGAAGATGCACAAACTTCTTGCAATTCCGGCGGAATAGAAGGCGATATCTGCTCAAAACTTTCTGTGCAGGTGTAGACTGTGGAACTCGACATGCCTGCGTTGTCGTTTTCCGCCCGGCACTCTTTGGGCCGGCGCAGCACACAGAAACACCTAGATTGAAGATAAGCGCCTTTTGCCATTGACCGCGACGAACATAGAAGATGCACAAACTTCTTGCAATTCCGGCCGAATGGAAGGAGATATCTGCTCAAAACTTTCTGTGCAGGTGCAGACAGTGGCACCCGACATGCCTGCGTTGTCGTTTTCAGCCGGCCACTCTTTGGGCCGGAGCAGCAAGCAGAAACACCTAGATTGAAGATAAGCGTCTTTTTGTCATTGACCGCGACCAACATTGAAGATGCACAAACTTCTTGCAATTCCAGCCGAATGGAAGGAGATATCTGCTCAAAACTTTCTGTGCAGGTGCAGACAGTGGCACCCGACATGCCTGCGTTGTCGTTTTCAGCCGGCCACTCTTTGGGCCGGAGCAGCACGCAGAAACACCTAGATTGAAGATAAGCGTCTTTTTGTCATTGACCGCGACCAACATTGAAGATGCAAAAACTTCTTTCAATTCCGGCCGAACGGAAGGAGATATCTGCTCACAACTTTCTGTGCAGGTGCAGACAGTGGCACCCGACATGCCTGCGTTGTCGTTTTCCGCCGGGCACTCTTTGGGCCGGCGCAGCACGCAGAAACACCTAGATTGAAGATAAGCGCCTTTTGCCATTGACCGCGACAAACATAGAAGATGCACAAACTTCTTGCAATTCCGGCCGAATGGAAGGAGATATCTGCTCAAAACTTTCTGTGCTGGTGCAGACAGTGGCACCCGACATGCCTGCGTTGTCGTTTTCAGCCGGGCACTCTTTGGGCCGGCGCAGCACGCAGAAACACCTAGATTGCAGATAAGGGCTTTTTGACATTGACCGTGACCAATATTGAAGATGCACAAACGTCTTGCAATTCCGGCCGAATGGAAGGAGATATCTGCTCACAACTTTCTGTGCAGATGCAGACAGTGGCACCCGACATGCCTGCGTTGTCGTTTTCCGCCGGGCACTCTTTGGGCCGGCGCAGCACGCAGAAACACCTAGATTGAAGATAAGCGCCTTTTGCCATTGACCGCGACGAACATAGAAGATGCACAAACTTCTTGCAATTCCGGCCGAATAGAAGGAGATATCTGCTCAAAACTTTCTGAGCTGGTGCAGACAGTGGCACCCGACATGCCTGCGTTGTCGTTTTCAGCCGGGCACTCTTTGTGCCGGCGCAGCACGCAAAAACACCTAGATTGCAGATAAGGGCTTTTTGACATTGACCGGGACCAATATTGAAGATGCACAAACGTCTTGCAATTCCGGCCGAACGGAAGAAGATATCTGCTCAAAACTTTCTGTGCAGGTGTAGACAGTGGCACTCGACATGCCTGCGTTGTCGTTTTCCGCCGGGCACTCTTTGGGCCGGCGCAGCACGCAGAAACACCTAGATTGCAGATAAGGGCTTTTTGACATTGACCGTGACCAATATTGAAGATGCACAAACGTCTTGCAATTCCGGCCGAACGAAAGAAGATATCTGCTCAAAACTTTATGTGCAGGTGCAGACAGTGGCACCCGACATGCCTGCGTTGTCGTTTTCAGCCGGGCACTCTTTGGGCCGGAGCAGCACGCAGAAACACCTAGATTGAAGATAAGCGCCTTTTTGTCATAGACCGCGACCAACATTGAAGATGCACAAACGTCTTGCAATTCCGGCCGAATGGAAGGAGATATCTGCTCACAACTTTCTGTGCAGGTGCAGACAGTGGCACCCGACATGCCTGCGTTGTCGTTTTTCGCAGGGCACTCTTTGGGCCGGCGCAGCACGCAGAAACACCTAGATCGAAGATAAGCGCCTTTTGCCATTGACCGCGACGAACATAGAAGATGCACAAACTTCTTGCAATTCCGGCGGAATAGAAGGAGATATCTGCTCAAAACTTTCTGTGCAGGTGTAGACAGTGGCACCCGACATGCCTGCGTTGTCGTTTTCCGCCGGGCACTCTTTGGGCCGGAGCAGCACGCAGAAACACCTAGATTGAAGATAAGCGTCTTTTTGTCATTGACCGCGACCAACATTGAAGATGCACAAACTTCTTGCAATTCCGGCCGAATGGAAGGAGATATCTGCTCAAAACTTTCTGTGCAAGTGTAGACAGTGGCACCCGACATGCCTGCGTTGTCGTTTTCCGCCGGGCACTCTTTGGGCCGGAGCAGCACGCAGAAACACCTAGATTGAAGATAAGCGCCTTTTGCCATTGACCGCGACGAACATAGAAGATGCACAAACTTCTTGCAATTCCGGCCGAATGGAAGGAGATATCTGCTCAAAACTTTCTGTGCAGGTGTAGACAGTGGCACCCGACATGCCTGCGTCGTCGTTTTCCGCCGAGCACTCTTTGGGCCGGAGCAGCACGCAGAAACACCTAGATTGAAGATAAGCGCCTTTTTGTCATTGACCGCGACCAACATTGAAGATGCACAAACGTCTTGCAATTCTGGCAGAATGGAAGGAGATATCTGCTCACAACTTTCTGTGCAGGTGCAGACAGTGGCACCCGACATGCCTGCGTTGTCGTTTTCCGCCGGGCACTCTTTGGGCCGGCGCAGCACGCAGAAACACCTAGATTGAAGATAAGCGCCTTTTGCCATTGACCGCGACGAACATAGAAGATGCACAAACTTCTTGCAATTCCGGCCGAATGGAAGGAGATATCTGCTCAAAACTTTCTGAGCTGGTGCAGACAGTGGAACCCGACATGCCTGCGTTGTTGTTTTCAGCCGGGCACTCTTTGGGCCGGCGCAGCACGCAGAAACACTTAGATTGCAGATAAGGGCTTTTTGACATTGACCGTGACCAATATTGAAGATGCACAAACGTCTTGCAATTCCGGCCGAACGAAAGAAGATATCTGCTCAAAACTTTCTGTGCAGATGCAGACAGTGGCACCCGACATGCCTGCGTTGTCGTTTTCAGCCGGGCACTCTTTGGGCCGGAGCAGCACGCAGAAACACCTAGATTGAAGATAAGCGCCTTTTTGTCATTGACCGCGACCAACATTGAAGATGCACAAACTTATTTCAATTCCGGCCGAACGGAAGGAGATATCTGCTCACAACTTTCTGTGCAGGTGCAGACAGTGGCACCCGACATGCCTGGGTTGTCGTTTTCCGCCGGGCACTCTTTGGGCCGGCGCAGCACGCAGAAACACCTAGATTGAAGATAAGCGCCTTTTGCCATTGACCGCGACGAACATAGAAGATGCACAAACTTCTTGCAATTCCGGCCGAATGGAAGGAGATATCTGCTCAAAACTTTCTGTGCTGGTGCAGACAGTGGCACCCGACATGCCTGCGTTGTCGTTTTCAACCGGGCACTCTTTGGGCCGGCGCAGCACGCAGAAACACCTAGATTGCAGATAAGGGCTTTTTGACATTGACCGTGACCAATATTGAAGATGCACAAACGTCTTGCAATTCCGGCCGAATGGAAGGAGATATCTGCTCACAACTTTCTGTGCAGATGCAGACAGTGGCACCCAACATGCCTGCGTTGTCGTTTTCCGCCGGGCACTCTTTGGGCCGGCGCAGCACGCAGAAACACCTAGATTGAAGATAAGCGCCTTTTGCCATTGAACGCGACGAACATAGAAGATGCACAAACTTCTTGCAATTCCGGCCGAATAGAAGGAGATATCTGCTCAAAACTTTCTTAGCTGGTGCAGACAGTGGAACCCGACATGCCTGCGTTGTTGTTTTCAGCCGGGCACTCTTTGGGCCGGCGCAGCACGCAGAAACACTTAGATTGCAGATAAGGGCTTTTTGACATTGACCGTGACCAATATTGAAGATGCACAAACGTCTTGCAATTCCGGCCGAACGAAAGAAGATATCTGCTCAAAACTTTCTGTGCAGATGCAGACAGTGGCACCCGACATGCCTGCGTTGTCGTTTTCAGCCGGGCACTCTTTGGGCCGGAGCAGCACGCAGAAACACCTAGATTGAAGATAAGCGCCTTTTTGTCATTGACCGCGACCAACATTGAAGATGCACAAACTTATTTCAATTCCGGCCGAACGGAAGGAGATATCTGCTCACAACTTTCTGTGCAGGTGCAGACAGTGGCACCCGACATGCCTGCGTTGTCGTTTACAGCCGGGCACTCTTTGTGCCGGCGCAGCACGCAAAAACACCTAGATTGCAGATAAGGGCTTTTTGACATTGACCGGGACCAATATTGAAGATGCACAAACGTCTTGCAATTCCGGCCGAACGGAAGAAGATATCTGCTCAAAACTTTCTGTGCAGGTGTAGACAGTGGCACTCGACATGCCTGCGTTGTCGTTTTCCGCCGGGCACTCTTTGGGCCGGCGCAGCACGCAGAAACACCTAGATTGCAGATAAGGGCTTTTTGACATTGACCGTGACCAATATTGAAGATGCACAAACGTCTTGCAATTCCGGCCGAACGAAAGAAGATATCTGCTCAAAACTTTATGTGCAGGTGCAGACAGTGGCACCCGACATGCCTGCGTTGTCGTTTTCAGCCGGGCACTCTTTGAGCCGGAGCAGCACGCAGAAACACCTAGATTGAAGATAAGCGCCTTTTTGTCATTGACCGCGACCAACATTGAAGATGCACAAACGTCTTGCAATTCCGGCCGAATGGAAGGAGATATCTGCTCACAACTTTCTGTGCAGGTGCAGACAGTGGCACCCGACATGCCTGCGTTGTCGTTTTTCGCAGGGCACTCTTTGGGCCGGCGCAGCACGCAGAAACACCTAGATCGAAGATAAGCGCCTTTTGCCATTGACCGCGACGAACATAGAAGATGCACAAACTTCTTGCAATTCCGGCGGAATAGAAGGAGATATCTGCTCAAAACTTTCTGTGCAGGTGTAGACAGTGGAACTCGACATGCCTGCGTTGTCGTTTTCCGCCGGGCACTCTTTGGGCCGGCGCAGCACACAGAAACACCTAGATTGAAGATAAGCGCCTTTTGCCATTGACCGCGACGAACATAGAAGATGCACAAACTTCTTGCAATTCCGGCCGAATGGAAGGAGATATCTGCTCAAAACTTTCTGTGCAGGTGCAGACAGTGGCACCCGACATGCCTGCGTTGTCGTTTTCAGCCGGCCACTCTTTGGGCCGGAGCAGCAAGCAGAAACACCTAGATTGAAGATAAGCGTCTTTTTGTCATTGACCGCGACCAACATTGAAGATGCACAAACTTCTTGCAATTCCAGCCGAATGGAAGGAGATATCTGCTCAAAACTTTCTGTGCAGGTGCAGACAGTGGCACCCGACATGCCTGCGTTGTCGTTTTCAGCCGGCCACTCTTTGGGCCGGAGCAGCACGCAGAAACACCTAGATTGAAGATAAGCGTCTTTTTGTCATTGACCGCGACCAACATTGAAGATGCACAAACTTCTTTCAATTCCGGCCGAACGGAAGGAGATATCTACTCACAACTTTCTGTGCAGGTGCAGACAGTGGCACCCGACATGCCTGCGTTGTCGTTTTCCGCCGGGCACTCTTTGGGCCGGCGCAGCACGCAGAAACACCTAGATTGAAGATAAGCGCCTTTTGCCATTGACCGCGACGAATATAGAAGATGCACAAACTTCTTGCAATTCCGGCCGAATGGAAGGAGATATCTGCTCAAAACTTTCTGTGCAGGTGCAGACAGTGGCACCCGACATGCCTGCGTTGTCGTTTTCAGCCGGGCACTCTTTGGGCCGGCGCAGCACGCAGAAACACCTAGATTGCAGATAAGGGCTTTTTGACATTGACCGTGACCAATATTGAAGATGCACAAACGTCTTGCAATTCCGGCCGAATGGAAGGAGATATCTGCTCACAACTTTCTGTGCAGATGCAGACAGTGGCACCCGACATGCCTGCGTTGTCGTTTTCCGCCGGGCACTCTTTGGGCCGGCGCAGCACGCAGAAACACCTAGATTGAAGATAAGCGCCTTTTGCCATTGACCGCGACGAACATAGAAGATGCACAAACTTCTTGCAATTCCGGCCGAATAGAAGGAGATATCTGCTCAAAACTTTCTGAGCTGGTGCAGACAGTGGAACCCGACATGCCTGCGTTGTTGTTTTCAGCCGGGCACTCTTTGGGCCGGCGCAGCACGCAGAAACACTTAGATTGCAGATAAGGGCTTTTTGACATTGACCGTGACCAATATTGAAGATGCACAAACGTCTTGCAATTCCGGCCGAACGAAAGAAGATATCTGCTCAAAACTTTCTGTGCAGGTGCAGACAGTGGCACCCGACATGCCTGTGTTGTCGTTTTCAGCCGGGCACTCTTTGGGCCGGAGCAGCACGCAGAAACACCTAGATTGAAGATAAGCGCCTTTTTGTCATTGACCGCGACCAACATTGAAGATGCACAAACTTATTTCAATTCCGGCCGAACGGAAGGAGATATCTGCTCACAACTTTCTGTGCAGGTGCAGACAGTGGCACCCGACATGCCTGGGTTGTCGTTTTCCGCCGGGCACTCTTTGGGCCGGCGCAGCACGCAGAAACACCTAGATTGAAGATAAGCGCCTTTTGCCATTGACCGCGACGAACATAGAAGATGCACAAACTTCTTGCAATTCCGGCCGAATGGAAGGAGATATCTGCTCAAAACTTTCTGTGCTGGTGCAGACAGTGGCACCCGACATGCCTGCGTTGTCGTTTTCAGCCGGGCACTCTTTGTGCCGGCGCAGCACGCAAAAACACCTAGATTGCAGATAAGGGCTTTTTGACATTGACCGGTACCAATATTGAAGATGCACAAACGTCTTGCAATTCCGGCCGAACGGAAGAAGATATCTGCTCAAAACTTTCTGTGCAGGTGTAGACAGTGGCACTCGACATGCCTGCGTTGTCGTTTTCCGCCGGGCACTCTTTGGGCCGGCGCAGCACGCAGAAACACCTAGATTGCAGATAAGGGCTTTTTGACATTGACCGTGACCAATATTGAAGATGCACAAACGTCTTGCAATTCCGGCCGAACGAAAGGAGATATCTGCTCACAACTTTCTGTGCAGGTGCAGACAGTGGCACCCGACATGCCTGCGTTGTCGTTTTTCGCGGGGCACTCTTTGGGCCGGCGCAGCACGCAGAAACACCTAGATCGAAGATAAGCGCCTTTTGCCATTGACCGCGACGAACATAGAAGATGCACAAACTTCTTGCAATTCCGGCGGAATAGAAGGAGATATCTGCTCAAAACTTTCTGTGCAGGTGTAGACAGTGGAACTCGACATGCCTGCGTTGTCGTTTTCCGCCGGGCACTCTTTGGGCCGGCGCAGCACACAGAAACACCTAGATTGAAGATAAGCGCCTTTTGCCATTGACCGCGACGAACATAGAAGATGCACAAACTTCTTGCAATTCCGGCCGAATGGAAGGAGATATCTGCTCAAAACTTTCTGTGCAGGTGCAGACAGTGGCACCCGACATGCCTGCGTTGTCGTTTTCAGCCGGCCACTCTTTGGGCCGGAGCAGCAAGCAGAAACACCTAGATTGAAGATAACCGTCTTTTTGTCATTGCCCGTGACCAACATTGAAGATGCACAAACTTCTTGCAATTCCGGCCGAATGGAAGGAGATATCTGCTCAAAACTTTCTGTGCAGGTGCAGACAGTGGCACCCGACATGCCTGCGTTGTCGTTTTCAGCCGGCCACTCTTTGGGCCGGAGCAGCACGCAGAAACACCTAGATTGAAGATAAGCGTCTTTTTGTCATTGACCGCGACCAACATTGAAGATGCACAAACTTCTTTCAATTCCGGCCGAACGGAAGGAGATATCTGCTCACAACTTTCTGTGCAGGTGCAGACAGTGGCACCCGACATGCCTTCGTTGTCGTTTTCCGCCGGGCACTCTTTGGGCCGGCGCAGCACGCAGAAACACCTAGATTGAAGATAAGCGCCTTTTGCCATTGACCGCGACGAACATAGAAGATGCACAAACTTCTTGCAATTCCGGCCGAATGGAAGGAGATATCTGCTCAAAACTTTCTGTGCAGGTGCAGACAGTGGCACCCGACATGCCTGCGTTGTCGTTTTCAGCGGGGCACTCTTTGGGCCGGCGCAGCACGCAGAAACACCTAGATTGCAGATAAGGGCTTTTTGACATTGACCGTGACCAATATTGAAGATGCACAAACGTCTTGCAATTCCGGCCGAATGGAAGGAGATATCTGCTCAAAACTTTCTGTGCAGATGCAGACAGTGGCACCCGACATGCCTGCGTTGTCGTTTTCCGCCGTGCACTCTTTGGGCCGGCGCAGCACGCAGAAACACCTAGATTGAAGATAAGCGCCTTTTGCCATTGACCGCGACGAACATAGAAGATGCACAAACTTCTTGCAATTCCGGCCGAATAGAAGGAGATATCTGCTCAAAACTTTCTGAGCTGGTGCAGACAGTGGAACTCGACATGCCTGCGTTGTCGTTTTCCGCCGGGCACTCTTTGGGCCGGCGCAGCACACAGAAACACCTAGATTGAAGATAAGCGCCTTTTGCCATTGACCGCGACGAACATAGAAGATGCACAAACTTCTTGCAATTCCGGCCGAATGGAAGGAGATATCTGCTCAAAACTTTCTGTGCAGGTGCAGACAGTGGCACCCGACATGCCTGCGTTGTCGTTTTCAGCCGGCCACTCTTTGGGCCGGAGCAGCAAGCAGAAACACCTAGATTGAAGATAAGCGTCTTTTTGTCATTGACCGCAACCAACATTGAAGATGCACAAACTTCTTTCAATTCCGGCCGAACGGAAGGAGATATCTGCTCACAACTTTCTGTGCAGGTGCAGACAGTGGCACCCGACATGCCTGCGTTGTCGTTTTCCGCCGGGCACTCTTTGGGCCGGCGCAGCACGCAGAAACACCTAGATTGAAGATAAGCGCCTTTTGCCATTGACCGCGACGAACATAGAAGATGCACAAACTTCTTGCAATTCCGGCCGAATGGAAGGAGATATCTGCTCAAAACTTTCTGTGCAGGTGCAGACAGTGGCACCCGACATGCCTGCGTTGTCGTTTTCAGCCGGGCACTCTTTGTGCCGGCGCAGCACGCAAAAACACCTAGATTGCAGATAAGGGCTTTTTGACATTGACCGGGACCAATATTGAAGATGCACAAACGTCTTGCAATTCCGGCCGAACGGAAGAAGATATCTGCTCAAAACTTTCTGTGCAGGTGTAGACAGTGGCACTCGACATGCCTGCGTTGTCGTTTTCCGCCGGGCACTCTTTGGGCCGGCGCAGCACGCAGAAACACCTAGATTGCAGATAAGGGCTTTTTGACATTGACCGTGACCAATATTGAAGATGCACAAACGTCTTGCAATTCCGGCCGAACGAAAGAAGATATCTGCTCAAAACTTTATGTGCAGGTGCAGACAGTGGCACCCGACATGCCTGCGTTGTCGTTTTCAGCCGGGCACTCTTTGGGCCGGAGCAGCACGCAGAAACACCTAGATTGAAGATAAGCGCCTTTTTGTCATAGACCGCGACCAACATTGAAGATGCACAAACGTCTTGCAATTCCGGCCGAATGGAAGGAGATATCTGCTCACAACTTTCTGTGCAGGTGCAGACAGTGGCACCCGACATGCCTGCGTTGTCGTTTTTCGCAGGGCACTCTTTGGGCCGGCGCAGCACGCAGAAACACCTAGATCGAAGATAAGCGCCTTTTGCCATTGACCGCGACGAACATAGAAGATGCACAAACTTCTTGCAATTCCGGCGGAATAGAAGGAGATATCTGCTCAAAACTTTCTGTGCAGGTGTAGACAGTGGAACTCGACATGCCTGCGTTGTCGTTTTCCGCCGGGCACTCTTTGGGCCGGCGCAGCACACAGAAACACCTAGATTGAAGATAAGCGCCTTTTGCCATTGACCGCGACGAACATAGAAGATGCACAAACTTCTTGCAATTCCGGCCGAATGGAAGGAGATATCTGCTCAAAACTTTCTGTGCAGGTGCAGACAGTGGCACCCGACATGCCTGCGTTGTCGTTTTCCGCCGGGCACTCTTTGGGCCGGAGCAGCACGCAGAAACACCTAGATTGAAGATAAGCGTCTTTTTGTCATTGACCGCGACCAACATTGAAGATGCACAAACTTCTTGCAATTCCGGCCGAATGGAAGGAGATATCTGCTCAAAACTTTCTGTGCAAGTGTAGACAGTGGCACCCGACATGCCTGCGTTGTCGTTTTCCGCCGGGCACTCTTTGGGCCGGAGCAGCACGCAGAAACACCTAGATTGAAGATAAGCGCCTTTTGCCATTGACCGCGACGAACATAGAAGATGCACAAACTTCTTGCAATTCCGGCCGAATGGAAGGAGATATCTGCTCAAAACTTTCTGTGCAGGTGTAGACAGTGGCACCCGACATGCCTGCGTCGTCGTTTTCCGCCGAGCACTCTTTGGGCCGGAGCAGCACGCAGAAACACCTAGATTGAAGATAAGCGCCTTTTTGTCATTGACCGCGACCAACATTGAAGATGCACAAACGTCTTGCAATTCCGGCAGAATGGAAGGAGATATCTGCTCACAACTTTCTGTGCAGGTGCAGACAGTGGCACCCGACATGCCTGCGTTGTCGTTTTCCGCCGGGCACTCTTTGGGCCGGCGCAGCACGCAGAAACACCTAGATTGAAGATAAGCGCCTTTTGCCATTGACCGCGACGAACATAGAAGATGCACAAACTTCTTGCAATTCCGGCCGAATGGAAGGAGATATCTGCTCAAAACTTTCTGAGCTGGTGCAGACAGTGGAACCCGACATGCCTGCGTTGTTGTTTTCAGCCGGGCACTCTTTGGGCCGGCGCAGCACGCAGAAACACTTAGATTGCAGATAAGGGCTTTTTGACATTGACCGTGACCAATATTGAAGATGCACAAACGTCTTGCAATTCCGGCCGAACGAAAGAAGATATCTGCTCAAAACTTTCTGTGCAGGTGCAGACAGTGGCACCCGACATGCCTGCGTTGTCGTTTTCAGCCGGGCACTCTTTGGGCCGGAGCAGCACGCAGAAACACCTAGATTGAAGATAAGCGCCTTTTTGTCATTGACCGCGACCAACATTGAAGATGCACAAACTTATTTCAATTCCGGCCGAACGGAAGGAGATATCTGCTCACAACTTTCTGTGCAGGTGCAGACAGTGGCACCCGACATGCCTGGGTTGTCGTTTTCCGCCGGGCACTCTTTGGGCCGGCGCAGCACGCAGAAACACCTAGGTTGAAGATAAGCGCCTTTTGCCATTGACCGCGACGAACATAGAAGATGCACAAACTTCTTGCAATTCCGGCCGAATGGAAGGAGATATCTGCTCAAAACTTTCTGTGCTGGTGCAGACAGTGGCACCCGACATGCCTGCGTTGTCGTTTTCAGCCGGGCACTCTTTGTGCCGGCGCAGCACGCAAAAACACCTAGATTGCAGATAAGGGCTTTTTGACATTGACCGGGACCAATATTGAAGATGCACAAACGTCTTGCAATTCCGGCCGAACGGAAGATGATATCTGCTCAAAATTTTCTGTGCAGGTGTAGACAGTGGCACTCGACATGCCTGCGTTGTCGTTTTCCGCCGGGCACTCTTTGGGCCGACGCAGCACGCAGAAACACCTAGATTGCAGATAAGGGCTTTTTGACATTGACCGTGACCAATATTGAAGATGCACAAACGTCTTGCAATTCCGGCCGAACGAAAGAAGATATCTGCTCAAAACTTTATGTGCAGGTGCAGACAGTGGCACCCGACATGCCTGCGTTGTCGTTTTCAGCCGGGCACTCTTTGGGCCGGAGCAGCACGCAGAAACACCTAGATTGAAGATAAGCGTCTTTTTGTCATTGACCGCGACCAACATTGAAGATGCACAAACTTCTTGCAATTCCGGCCGAATGGAAGGAGATATCTGCTCAAAACTTTCTGTGCAAGTGTAGACAGTGGCACCCGACATGCCTGCGTTGTCGTTTTCCGCCGGGCACTCTTTGGGCCGGAGCAGCACGCAGAAACACCTAGATTGAAGATAAGCGCCTTTTGCCATTGACCGCGACGAACATAGAAGATGCACAAACTTCTTGCAATTCCGGCCGAATGGAAGGAGATATCTGCTCAAAACTTTCTGTGCAGGTGTAGACAGTGGCACCCGACATGCCTGCGTCGTCGTTTTCCGCCGAGCACTCTTTGGGCCGGAGCAGCACGCAGAAACACCTAGATTGAAGATAAGCGCCTTTTTGTCATTGACCGCGACCAACATTGAAGATGCACAAACTTCTTGCAATTCCGGTCGAATGGAAGGAGATATCTGCTCAAAACTTTCTGTGCAAGTGTAGACAGTGGCACCCGACATGCCTGCGTTGTCGTTTTCCGCCGGGCACTCTTTGGGCCGGAGCAGCACGCAGAAACACCTAGATTGAAGATAAGCGCCTTTTGCCATTGACCGCGACGAACATAGAAGATGCACAAACTTCTTGCAATTCCGGCCGAATGGAAGGAGATATCTGCTCAAAACTTTCTGTGCAGGTGTAGACAGTGGCACCCGACATGCCTGCGTCGTCGTTTTCCGCCGAGCACTCTTTGGGCCGGAGCAGCACGCAGAAACACCTAGATTGAAGATAAGCGCCTTTTTGTCATTGACCGCGACCAACATTGAAGATGCACAAACGTCTTGCAATTCCGGCAGAATGGAAGGAGATATCTGCTCACAACTTTCTGTGCAGGTGCAGACAGTGGCACCCGACATGCCTGCGTTGTCGTTTTCCGCCGGGCACTCTTTGGGCCGGCGCAGCACGCAGAAACACCTAGATTGAAGATAAGCGCCTTTTGCCATTGACCGCGACGAACATAGAAGATGCACAAACTTCTTGCAATTCCGGCCGAATGGAAGGAGATATCTGCTCAAAACTTTCTGTGCTGGTGCAGACAGTGGCACCCGACATGCCTGCGTTGTCGTTTTCAGCCGGGCACTCTTTGTGCCGGCGCAGCACGCAAAAACACCTAGATTGCAGATAAGGGCTTTTTGACATTGACCGGGACCAATATTGAAGATGCACAAACGTCTTGCAATTCCGGCCGAACGGAAGATGATATCTGCTCAAAACTTTCTGTGCAGGTGTAGACAGTGGCACTCGACATGCCTGCGTTGTCGTTTTCAGCCGGGCACTCTTTGGGCCGGCGCAGCACGCAGAAACACCTAGATTGCAGATAAGGGCTTTTTGACATTGACCGTGACCAATATTGAAGATGCACAAACGTCTTGCAATTCCGGCCGAACGAAAGAAGATATCTGCTCAAAACTTTATGTGCAGGTGCAGACAGTGGCACCCGACATGCCTGCGTTGTCGTTTTCAGCCGGGCACTCTTTGGGCCGGAGCAGCACGCAGAAACACCTAGATTGAAGATAAGCGCCTTTTTGTCATTGACCGCGACCAACATTGAAGATGCACAAACGTCTTGCAATTCCGGCCGAATGGAAGGAGATATCTGCTCACAACTTTCTGTGCAGGTGCAGACAGTGGCACCCGACATGCCTGCGTTGTCGTTTTTCGCAGGGCACTCTTTGGGCCGGCGCAGCACGCAGAAACACCTAGATCGAAGATAAGCGCCTTTTGCCATTGACCGCGACGAACATAGAAGATGCACAAACTTCTTGCAATTCCGGCGGAATAGAAGGCGATATCTGCTCAAAACTTTCTGTGCAGGTTTAGACAGTGGAACTCGACATGCCTGCGTTGTCGTTTTCCGCCGGGCACTCTTTGGGCCGGCGCAGCACACAGAAACACCTAGATTGAAGATAAGCGCCTTTTGCCATTGACCGCGACGAACATAGAAGATGCACAAACTTCTTGCAATTCCGGCCGAATGGAAGGAGATATCTGCTCAAAACTTTCTGTGCAGGTGCAGACAGTGGCACCCGACATGCCTGCGTTGTCGTTTTCAGCCGGCCTTTCTTTGGGCCGGAACAGCAAGCAGAAACACCTAGATTGAAGATAAGCGTCTTTTTGTCATTGACCGCGACCAACATTGAAGATGCACAAACTTCTTGCAATTCCGGCCGAATGGAAGGAGATATCTGCTCAAAACTTTCTGTGCAGGTGCAGACAGTGGCACCCGACATGCCTGCGTTGTCGTTTTCAGCCGGCCACTCTTTGGGCCGGAGCAGCACGCAGAAACACCTGGATTGAAGATAAGCGTCTTTTTGTCATTGACCGCGACCAACATTGAAGATGCACAAACTTCTTTCAATTCCGGCCGAACGGAAGGAGATATCTGCTCACAACTTTCTGTGCAGGTGCAGACAGTGGCACCCGACATGCCTGCGTTGTCGTTTTCCGCCGGGCACTCTTTGGGCCGGCGCAGCACGCAGAAACACCTAGATTGAAGATAAGCGCCTTTTGCCATTGACCGCGACGAACATAGAAGATGCACAAACTTCTTGCAATTCCGGCCGAATGGAAGGAGATATCTGCTCAAAACTTTCTGTGCAAGTGTAGACAGTGGCACCCGACATGCCTGCGTTGTCGTTTTCCGCCGGGCACTCTTTGGGCCGGAGCAGCACGCAGAAACACCTAGATTGAAGATAAGCGCCTTTTGCCATTGACCGCGACGAACATAGAAGATGCACAAACTTCTTGCAATTCCGGCCGAATGGAAGGAGATATCTGCTCAAAACTTTCTGTGCAGGTGCAGACAGTGGCACCCGACATGCCTGCGTTGTCGTTTTCAGCCGGCCACTCTTTGGGCCGGAGCAGCACACAGAAACACCTAGATTGAAGATAAGCGCCTTTTGCCATTGACCGCGACGAACATAGAAGATGCACAAACTTCTTGCAATTCCGGCCGAATGGAAGGAGATATCTGCTCAAAACTTTCTGTGCAGGTGCAGACAGTGGCACCCGACATGCCTGCGTTGTCGTTTTCAGCCGGCCACTCTTTGGGCCGGAGCAGCAAGCAGAAACACCTAGATTGAAGATAACCGTCTTTTTGTCATTGCCCGTGACCAACATTGAAGATGCACAAACTTCTTGCAATTCCGGCCGAATGGAAGGAGATATCTGCTCAAAACTTTCTGTGCAGGTGCAGACAGTGGCACCCGACATGCCTGCGTTGTCGTTTTCAGCCGGCCACTCTTTGGGCCGGAGCAGCACGCAGAAACACCTAGATTGAAGATAAGCGTCTTTTTGTCATTGACCGCGACCAACATTGAAGATGCACAAACTTCTTTCAATTCCGGCCGAACGGAAGGAGATATCTGCTCACAACTTTCTGTGCAGGTGCAGACAGTGGCACCCGACATGCCTTCGTTGTCGTTTTCCGCCGGGCACTCTTTGGGCCGGCGCAGCACGCAGAAACACCTAGATTGAAGATAAGCGCCTTTTGCCATTGACCGCGACGAACATAGAAGATGCACAAACTTCTTGCAATTCCGGCCGAATGGAAGGAGATATCTGCTCAAAACTTTCTGTGCAGGTGCAGACAGTGGCACCCGACATGCCTGCGTTGTCGTTTTCAGCGGGGCACTCTTTGGGCCGGCGCAGCACGCAGAAACACCTAGATTGCAGATAAGGGCTTTTTGACATTGACCGTGACCAATATTGAAGATGCACAAACGTCTTGCAATTCCGGCCGAATGGAAGGAGATATCTGCTCAAAACTTTCTGTGCAGATGCAGACAGTGGCACCCGACATGCCTGCGTTGTCGTTTTCCGCCGTGCACTCTTTGGGCCGGCGCAGCACGCAGAAACACCTAGATTGAAGATAAGCGCCTTTTGCCATTGACCGCGACGAACATAGAAGATGCACAAACTTCTTGCAATTCCGGCCGAATAGAAGGAGATATCTGCTCAAAACTTTCTGAGCTGGTGCAGACAGTGGAACCCGACATGCCTGCGTTGTTGTTTTCAGCCGGGCACTCTTTGGGCCGGCGCAGCACGCAGAAACACTTAGATTGCAGATAAGGGCTTTTTGACATTGACCGTGACCAATATTGAAGATGCACAAACGTCTTGCAATTCCGGCCGAACGAAAGAAGATATCTGCTCAAAACTTTCTGTGCAGGTGCAGACAGTGGCACCCGACATGCCTGCGTTGTCGTTTTCAGCCGGGCACTCTTTGGGCCGGAGCAGCACGCAGAAACACCTAGATTGAAGATAAGCGCCTTTTTGTCATTGACCGCGACCAACATTGAAGATGCACAAACTTATTTCAATTCCGGCCGAACGGAAGGAGATATCTGCTCACAACTTTCTGTGCAGGTGCAGACAGTGGCACCCGACATGCATGGGTTGTCGTTTTCCGCCGGGCACTCTTTGGGCCGGCGCAGCACGCAGAAACACCTAGATTGAAGATAAGCGCCTTTTGCCATTGACCGCGACGAACATAGAAGATGCACAAACTTCTTGCAATTCCGGCCGAATGGAAGGAGATATCTGCTCAAAACTTTCTGTGCTGGTGCAGACAGTGGCACCCGACATGCCTGCGTTGTCGTTTTCAGCCGGGCACTCTTTGTGCCGGCGCAGCACGCAAAAACACCTAGATTGCAGATAAGGGCTTTTTGACATTGACCGGGACCAATATTGAAGATGCACAAACGTCTTGCAATTCCGGCCGAACGGAAGATGATATCTGCTCAAAACTTTCTGTGCAGGTGTAGACAGTGGCACTCGACATGCCTGCGTTGTCGTTTTCCGCCGGGCACTCTTTGGGCCGGCGCAGCACGCAGAAACACCTAGATTGCAGATAAGGGCTTTTTGACATTGACCGTGACCAATATTGAAGATGCACAAACGTCTTGCAATTCCGGCCGAACGAAAGAAGATATCTGCTCAAAACTTTATGTGCAGGTGCAGACAGTGGCACCTGACATGCCTGCGTTGTCGTTTTCAGCCGGGCACTCTTTGGGCCGGAGCAGCACGCAGAAACACCTAGATTGAAGATAAGCGCCTTTTTGTCATTGACCGCGACCAACATTGAAGATGCACAAACGTCTTGCAATTCCGGCCGAATGGAAGGAGATATCTGCTCACAACTTTCTGTGCAGGTGCAGACAGTGGCACCCGACATGCCTGCGTTGTCGTTTTTCGCAGGGCACTCTTTGGGCCGGCGCAGCACGCAGAAACACCTAGATCGAAGATAAGCGCCTTTTGCCATTGACCGCGACGAACATAGAAGATGCACAAACTTCTTGCAATTCCGGCGGAATAGAAGGAGATATCTGCTCAAAACTTTCTGTGCAGGTGTAGACAGTGGAACTCGACATGCCTGCGTTGTCGTTTTCCGCCGGGCACTCTTTGGGCCGGAGCAGCACGCAGAAACACCTAGATTGAAGATAAGCGTCTTTTTGTCATTGACCGCGACCAACATTGAAGATGCACAAACTTCTTGCAATTCCGGCCGAATGGAAGGAGATATCTGCTCAAAACTTTCTGTGCAAGTGTAGACAGTGGCACCCGACATGCCTGCGTTGTCGTTTTCCGCCGGGCACTCTTTGGGCCGGAGCAGCACGCAGAAACACCTAGATTGAAGATAAGCGCCTTTTGCCATTGACCGCGACGAACATAGAAGATGCACAAACTTCTTGCAATTCCGGCCGAATGGAAGGAGATATCTGCTCAAAACTTTCTGTGCAGGTGTAGACAGTGGCACCCGACATGCCTGCGTCGTCGTTTTCCGCCGAGCACTCTTTGGGCCGGAGCAGCACGCAGAAACACCTAGATTGAAGATAAGCGCCTTTTTGTCATTGACCGCGACCAACATTGAAGATGCACAAACGTCTTGCAATTCCGGCAGAATGGAAGGAGATATCTGCTCACAACTTTCTGTGCAGGTGCAGACAGTGGCACCCGACATGCCTGCGTTGTCGTTTTCCGCCGGGCACTCTTTGGGCCGGCGCAGCACGCAGAAACACCTAGATTGAAGATAAGCGCCTTTTGCCATTGACCGCGACGAACATAGAAGATGCACAAACTTCTTGCAATTCCGGCCGAATGGAAGGAGATATCTGCTCAAAACTTTCTGAGCTGGTGCAGACAGTGGAACCCGACATGCCTGCGTTGTTGTTTTCAGCCGGGCACTCTTTGGGCCGGCGCAGCACGCAGAAACACTTAGATTGCAGATAAGGGCTTTTTGACATTGACCGTGACCAATATTGAAGATGCACAAACGTCTTGCAATTCCGGCCGAACGAAAGAAGATATCTGCTCAAAACTTTCTGTGCAGGTGCAGACAGTGGCACCCGACATGCCTGCGTTGTCGTTTTCAGCCGGGCACTCTTTGGGCCGGAGCAGCACGCAGAAACACCTAGATTGAAGATAAGCGCCTTTTTGTCATTGACCGCGACCAACATTGAAGATGCACAAACTTATTTCAATTCCGGCCGAACGGAAGGAGATATCTGCTCACAACTTTCTGTGCAGGTGCAGACAGTGGCACCCGACATGCTTGGGTTGTCGTTTTCCGCCGGGCACTCTTTGGGCCGGCGCAGCACGCAGAAACACCTAGATTGAAGATAAGCGCCTTTTGCCATTGACCGCGACGAACATAGAAGATGCACAAACTTCTTGCAATTCCGGCCGAATGGAAGGAGATATCTGCTCAAAACTTTCTGTGCTGGTGCAGACAGTGGCACCCGACATGCCTGCGTTGTCGTTTTCAGCCGGGCACTCTTTGTGCCGGCGCAGCACGCAAAAACACCTAGATTGCAGATAAGGGCTTTTTGACATTGACCGGGACCAATATTGAAGATGCACAAACGTCTTGCAATTCCGGCCGAACGGAAGATGATATCTGCTCAAAATTTTCTGTGCAGGTGTAGACAGTGGCACTCGACATGCCTGCGTTGTCGTTTTCCGCCGGGCACTCTTTGGGCCGGCGCAGCACGCAGAAACACCTAGATTGCAGATAAGGGCTTTTTGACATTGACCGTGACCAATATTGAAGATGCACAAACGTCTTGCAATTCCGGCCGAACGAAAGAAGATATCTGCTCAAAACTTTATGTGCAGGTGCAGACAGTGGCACCCGACATGCCTGCGTTGTCGTTTTCAGCCGGGCACTCTTTGGGCCGGAGAAGCACGCAGAAACACCTAGATTGAAGATAAGCGCCTTTTTGTCATTGACCGCGACCAACATTGAAGATGCACAAACGTCTTTCAATTCCGGCCGAATGGAAGGAGATATCTGCTCACAACTTTCTGTGCAGGTGCAGACAGTGGCACCCGACATGCCTGCGTTGTCGTTTTTCGCAGGGCACTCTTTGGGCCGGCACAGCACGCAGAAACACCTAGATCGAAGATAAGCGCCTTTTGCCATTGACCGCGACGAACATAGAAGATGCACAAACTTCTTGCAATTCCGGCGGAATAGAAGGCGATATCTGCTCAAAACTTTCTGTGCAGGTGTAGACTGTGGAACTCGACATGCCTGCGTTGTCGTTTTCCGCCGGGCACTCTTTGGGCCGGCGCAGCACACAGAAACACCTATATTGAAGATAAGCGCCTTTTGCCATTGACCGCGACGAACATAGAAGATGCACAAACTTCTTGCAATTCCGGCCGAATGGAAGGAGATATCTGCTCAAAACTTTCTGTGCAGGTGCAGACAGTGGCACCCGACATGCCTGCGTTGTCGTTTTCAGCCGGCCACTCTTTGGGCCGGAGCAGCAAGCAGAAACACCTAGATTGAAGATAAGCGTCTTTTTCTCATTGACCGCGACCAACATTGAAGATGCACAAACTTCTTGCAATTCCAGCCGAATGGAAGGAGATATCTGCTCAAAACTTTCTGTGCAGGTGCAGACAGTGGCACCCGACATGCCTGCGTTGTCGTTTTCAGCCGGCCACTCTTTGGGCCGGAGCAGCACGCAGAAACACCTAGATTGAAGATAAGCGTCTTTTTGTCATTGACCGCGACCAACATTGAAGATGCACAAACTTCTTTCAATTCCGGCCGAACGGAAGGAGATATCTGCTCACAACTTTCTGTGCAGGTGCAGACAGTGGCACCCGACATGCCTGCGTTGTCGTTTTCCGCCGGGCACTCTTTGGGCCGGCGCAGCACGCAGAAACACCTAGATTGAAGATAAGCGCCTTTTGCCATTGACCGCGACGAATATAGAAGATGCACAAACTTCTTGCAATTCCGGCCGAATGGAAGGAGATATCTGCTCAAAACTTTCTGTGCAGGTGCAGACAGTGGCACCCGACATGCCTGCGTTGTCGTTTTCAGCCGGGCACTCTTTGGGCCGGCGCAGCACGCAGAAACACCTAGATTGCAGATAAGGGCTTTTTGACATTGACCGTGACCAATATTGAAGATGCACAAACGTCTTGCAATTCCGGCCGAATGGAAGGAGATATCTGCTCACAACTTTCTGTGCAGATGCAGACAGTGGCACCCGACATGCCTGCGTTGTCGTTTTCCGCCGGGCACTCTTTGGGCCGGCGCAGCACGCAGAAACACCTAGATTGAAGATAAGCGCCTTTTGCCATTGACCGCGACGAACATAGAAGATGCACAAACTTCTTGCAATTCCGGCCGAATAGAAGGAGATATCTGCTCAAAACTTTCTGAGCTGGTGCAGACAGTGGAACCCGACATGCCTGCGTTGTTGTTTTCAGCCGGGCACTCTTTGGGCCGGCGCAGCACGCAGAAACACTTAGATTGCAGATAAGGGCTTTTTGACATTGACCGTGACCAATATTGAAGATGCACAAACGTCTTGCAATTCCGGCCGAACGAAAGAAGATATCTGCTCAAAACTTTCTGTGCAGGTGCAGACAGTGGCACCCGACATGCCTGTGTTGTCGTTTTCAGCCGGGCACTCTTTGGGCCGGAGCAGCACGCAGAAACACCTAGATTGAAGATAAGCGCCTTTTTGTCATAGACCGCGACCAACATTGAAGATGCACAAACTTATTTCAATTCCGGCCGAACGGAAGGAGATATCTGCTCACAACTTTCTGTGCAGGTGCAGACAGTGGCACCCGACATGCCTGGGTTGTCGTTTTCCGCCGGGCACTCTTTGGGCCGGCGCAGCACGCAGAAACACCTAGATTGAAGATAAGCGCCTTTTGCCATTGACCGCGACGAACATAGAAGATGCACAAACTTCTTGCAATTCCGGCCGAATGGAAGGAGATATCTGCTCAAAACTTTCTGTGCTGGTGCAGACAGTGGCACCCGACATGCCTGCGTTGTCGTTTTCAGCCGGGCACTCTTTGTGCCGGCGCAGCACGCAAAAACACCTAGATTGCAGATAAGGGCTTTTTGACATTGACCGGTACCAATATTGAAGATGCACAAACGTCTTGCAATTCCGGCCGAACGGAAGAAGATATCTGCTCAAAACTTTCTGTGCAGGTGTAGACAGTGGCACTCGACATGCCTGCGTTGTCGTTTTCCGCCGGGCACTCTTTGGGCCGGCGCAGCACGCAGAAACACCTAGATTGCAGATAAGGGCTTTTTGACATTGACCGTGACCAATATTGAAGATGCACAAACGTCTTGCAATTCCGGCCGAACGAAAGAAGATATCTGCTCAAAACTTTATGTGCAGGTGCAGACAGTGGCACCCGACTTGCCTGTGTTGTCGTTTTCAGCCGGGCACTCTTTGGGCAGGAGCAGCACGCAGAAACACCTAGATTGAAGATAAGCGCCTTTTTGTCATTGACCGCGACGAACATTGAAGATGCACAAACGTCTTGCAATTCCGGCCAAATGGAAGGAGATATCTGCTCACAACTTTCTGTGCAGGTGCAGACAGTGGCACCCGACATGCCTGCGTTGTCGTTTTTCGCAGGGCACTCTTTGGGCCGGCGCAGCACGCAGAAACACCTAGATCGAAGATAAGCGCCTTTTGCCATTGACCGCGACGAACATAGAAGATGCACAAACTTCTTGCAATTCCGGCGGAATAGAAGGAGATATCTGTTCAAAACTTTCTGTGCAGGTGTAGACAGTGGAACTCGACATGCCTGCGTTGTCGTTTTCCGCCGGGCACTCTTTGGGCCGGCGCAGCACACAGAAACACCTAGATTGAAGATAAGCGCCTTTTGCCATTGACCGCGACGAACATAGAAGATGCACAAACTTCTTGCAATTCCGGCCGAATGGAAGGAGATATCTGCTCAAAACTTTCTGTGCAGGTGCAGACAGTGGCACCCGACATGCCTGCGTTGTCGTTTTCAGCCGGCCACTCTTTGGGCCGGAGCAGCAAGCAGAAACACCTAGATTGAAGATAACCGTCTTTTTGTCATTGCCCGTGACCAACATTGAAGATGCACAAACTTCTTGCAATTCCGGCCGAATGGAAGGAGATATCTGCTCAAAACTTTCTGTGCAGGTGCAGACAGTGGCACCCGACATGCCTGCGTTGTCGTTTTCAGCCGGCCACTCTTTGGGCCGGAGCAGCACGCAGAAACACCTAGATTGAAGATAAGCGTCTTTTTGTCATTGACCGCGACCAACATTGAAGATGCACAAACTTCTTTCAATTCCGGCCGAACGGAAGGAGATATCTGCTCACAACTTTCTGTGCAGGTGCAGACAGTGGCACCCGACATGCCTTCGTTGTCGTTTTCCGCCGGGCACTCTTTGGGCCGGCGCAGCACGCAGAAACACCTAGATTGAAGATAAGCGCCTTTTGCCATTGACCGCGACGAACATAGAAGATGCACAAACTTCTTGCAATTCCGGCCGAATGGAAGGAGATATCTGCTCAAAACTTTCTGTGCAGGTGCAGACAGTGGCACCCGACATGCCTGCGTTGTCGTTTTCAGCGGGGCACTCTTTGGGCCGGCGCAGCACGCAGAAACACCTAGATTGCAGATAAGGGCTTTTTGACATTGACCGTGACCAATATTGAAGATGCACAAACGTCTTGCAATTCCGGCCGAATGGAAGGAGATATCTGCTCAAAACTTTCTGTGCAGATGCAGACAGTGGCACCCGACATGCCTGCGTTGTCGTTTTCCGCCGTGCACTCTTTGGGCCGGCGCAGCACGCAGAAACACCTAGATTGAAGATAAGCGCCTTTTGCCATTGACCGCGACGAACATAGAAGATGCACAAACTTCTTGCAATTCCGGCGGAATAGAAGGAGATATCTGCTCAAAACTTTCTGTGCAGGTGTAGACAGTGGAACTCGACATGCCTGCGTTGTCGTTTTCCGCCGGGCACTCTTTGGGCCGGAGCAGCACGCAGAAACACCTAGATTGAAGATAAGCGTCTTTTTGTCATTGACCGCGACCAACATTGAAGATGCACAAACTTCTTGCAATTCCGGCCGAATGGAAGGAGATATCTGCTCAAAACTTTCTGTGCAAGTGTAGACAGTGGCACCCGACATGCCTGCGTTGTCGTTTTCCGCCGGGCACTCTTTGGGCCGGAGCAGCACGCAGAAACACCTAGATTGAAGATAAGCGCCTTTTGCCATTGACCGCGACGAACATAGAAGATGCACAAACTTCTTGCAATTCCGGCCGAATGGAAGGAGATATCTGCTCAAAACTTTCTGTGCAGGTGTAGACAGTGGCACCCGACATGCCTGCGTCGTCGTTTTCCGCCGAGCACTCTTTGGGCCGGAGCAGCACGCAGAAACACCTAGATTGAAGATAAGCGCCTTTTTGTCATTGACCGCGACCAACATTGAAGATGCACAAACGTCTTGCAATTCCGGCAGAATGGAAGGAGATATCTGCTCACAACTTTCTGTGCAGGTGCAGACAGTGGCACCCGACATGCCTGCGTTGTCGTTTTCCGCCGGGCACTCTTTGGGCCGGCGCAGCACGCAGAAACACCTAGATTGAAGATAAGCGCCTTTTGCCATTGACCGCGACGAACATAGAAGATGCACAAACTTCTTGCAATTCCGGCCGAATGGAAGGAGATATCTGCTCAAAACTTTCTGAGCTGGTGCAGACAGTGGAACCCGACATGCCTGCGTTGTTGTTTTCAGCCGGGCACTCTTTGGGCCGGCGCAGCACGCAGAAACACTTAGATTGCAGATAAGGGCTTTTTGACATTGACCGTGACCAATATTGAAGATGCACAAACGTCTTGCAATTCCGGCCGAACGAAAGAAGATATCTGCTCAAAACTTTCTGTGCAGATGCAGACAGTGGCACCCGACATGCCTGCGTTGTCGTTTTCAGCCGGGCACTCTTTGGGCCGGAGCAGCACGCAGAAACACCTAGATTGAAGATAAGCGCCTTTTTGTCATTGACCGCGACCAACATTGAAGATGCACAAACTTATTTCAATTCCGGCCGAACGGAAGGAGATATCTGCTCACAACTTTCTGTGCAGGTGCAGACAGTGGCACCCGACATGCCTGGGTTGTCGTTTTCCGCCGGGCACTCTTTGGGCCGGCGCAGCACGCAGAAACACCTAGATTGAAGATAAGCGCCTTTTGCCATTGACCGCGACGAACATAGAAGATGCACAAACTTCTTGCAATTCCGGCCGAATGGAAGGAGATATCTGCTCAAAACTTTCTGTGCTGGTGCAGACAGTGGCACCCGACATGCCTGCGTTGTCGTTTTCAGCCGGGCACTCTTTGTGCCGGCGCAGCACGCAAAAACACCTAGATTGCAGATAAGGGCTTTTTGACATTGACCGGGACCAATATTGAAGATGCACAAACGTCTTGCAATTCCGGCCGAACGGAAGAAGATATCTGCTCAAAACTTTCTGTGCAGGTGTAGACAGTGGCACTCGACATGCCTGCGTTGTCGTTTTCCGCCGGGCACTCTTTGGGCCGGCGCAGCACGCAGAAACACCTAGATTGCAGATAAGGGCTTTTTGACATTGACCGTGACCAATATTGAAGATGCACAAACGTCTTGCAATTCCGGCCGAACGAAAGAAGATATCTGCTCAAAACTTTATGTGCAGGTGCAGACAGTGGCACCCGACATGCCTGCGTTGTCGTTTTCAGCCGGGCACTCTTTGGGCCGGAGCAGCACGCAGAAACACCTAGATTGAAGATAAGCGCCTTTTTGTCATAGACCGCGACCAACATTGAAGATGCACAAACGTCTTGCAATTCCGGCCGAATGGAAGGAGATATCTGCTCACAACTTTCTGTGCAGGTGCAGACAGTGGCACCCGACATGCCTGCGTTGTCGTTTTTCGCAGGGCACTCTTTGGGCCGGCGCAGCACGCAGAAACACCTAGATCGAAGATAAGCGCCTTTTGCCATTGACCGCGACGAACATAGAAGATGCACAAACTTCTTGCAATTCCGGCGGAATAGAAGGAGATATCTGCTCAAAACTTTCTGTGCAGGTGTAGACAGTGGAACTCGACATGCCTGCGTTGTCGTTTTCCGCCGGGCACTCTTTGGGCCGGCGCAGCACACAGAAACACCTAGATTGAAGATAAGCGCCTTTTGCCATTGACCGCGACGAACATAGAAGATGCACAAACTTCTTGCAATTCCGGCCGAATGGAAGGAGATATCTGCTCAAAACTTTCTGTGCAGGTGCAGACAGTGGCACCCGACATGCCTGCGTTGTCGTTTTCCGCCGGGCACTCTTTGGGCCGGAGCAGCACGCAGAAACACCTAGATTGAAGATAAGCGTCTTTTTGTCATTGACCGCGACCAACATTGAAGATGCACAAACTTCTTGCAATTCCGGCCGAATGGAAGGAGATATCTGCTCAAAACTTTCTGTGCAAGTGTAGACAGTGGCACCCGACATGCCTGCGTTGTCGTTTTCCGCCGGGCACTCTTTGGGCCGGAGCAGCACGCAGAAACACCTAGATTGAAGATAAGCGCCTTTTGCCATTGACCGCGACGAACATAGAAGATGCACAAACTTCTTGCAATTCCGGCCGAATGGAAGGAGATATCTGCTCAAAACTTTCTGTGCAGGTGTAGACAGTGGCACCCGACATGCCTGCGTCGTCGTTTTCCGCCGAGCACTCTTTGGGCCGGAGCAGCACGCAGAAACACCTAGATTGAAGATAAGCGCCTTTTTGTCATTGACCGCGACCAACATTGAAGATGCACAAACGTCTTGCAATTCCGGCAGAATGGAAGGAGATATCTGCTCACAACTTTCTGTGCAGGTGCAGACAGTGGCACCCGACATGCCTGCGTTGTCGTTTTCCGCCGGGCACTCTTTGGGCCGGCGCAGCACGCAGAAACACCTAGATTGAAGATAAGCGCCTTTTGCCATTGACCGCGACGAACATAGAAGATGCACAAACTTCTTGCAATTCCGGCCGAATGGAAGGAGATATCTGCTCAAAACTTTCTGAGCTGGTGCAGACAGTGGAACCCGACATGCCTGCGTTGTTGTTTTCAGCCGGGCACTCTTTGGGCCGGCGCAGCACGCAGAAACACTTAGATTGCAGATAAGGGCTTTTTGACATTGACCGTGACCAATATTGAAGATGCACAAACGTCTTGCAATTCCGGCCGAACGAAAGAAGATATCTGCTCAAAACTTTCTGTGCAGATGCAGACAGTGGCACCCGACATGCCTGCGTTGTCGTTTTCAGCCGGGCACTCTTTGGGCCGGAGCAGCACGCAGAAACACCTAGATTGAAGATAAGCGCCTTTTTGTCATTGACCGCGACCAACATTGAAGTTGCACAAACTTATTTCAATTCCGGCCGAACGGAAGGAGATATCTGCTCACAACTTTCTGTGCAGGTGCAGACAGTGGCACCCGACATGCCTGGGTTGTCGTTTTCCGCCGGGCACTCTTTGGGCCGGCGCAGCACGCAGAAACACCTAGATTGAAGATAAGCGCCTTTTGCCATTGACCGCGACGAACATAGAAGATGCACAAACTTCTTGCAATTCCGGCCGAATGGAAGGAGATATCTGCTCAAAACTTTCTGTGCTGGTGCAGACAGTGGCACCCGACATGCCTGCGTTGTCGTTTTCAGCCGGGCACTCTTTGTGCCGGCGCAGCACGCAAAAACACCTAGATTGCAGATAAGGGCTTTTTGACATTGACCGGGACCAATATTGAAGATGCACAAACGTCTTGCAATTCCGGCCGAACGGAAGAAGATATCTGCTCAAAACTTTCTGTGCAGGTGTAGACAGTGGCACTCGACATGCCTGCGTTGTCGTTTTCCGCCGGGCACTCTTTGGGCCGGCGCAGCACGCAGAAACACCTAGATTGCAGATAAGGGCTTTTTGACATTGACCGTGACCAATATTGAAGATGCACAAACGTCTTGCAATTCCGGCCGAACGAAAGAAGATATCTGCTCAAAACTTTATGTGCAGGTGCAGACAGTGGCACCCGACATGCCTGCGTTGTCGTTTTCAGCCGGGCACTCTTTGGGCCGGAGCAGCACGCAGAAACACCTAGATTGAAGATAAGCGCCTTTTTGTCATAGACCGCGACCAACATTGAAGATGCACAAACGTCTTGCAATTCCGGCCGAATGGAAGGAGATATCTGCTCACAACTTTCTGTGCAGGTGCAGACAGTGGCACCCGACATGCCTGCGTTGTCGTTTTTCGCAGGGCACTCTTTGGGCCGGCGCAGCACGCAGAAACACCTAGATCGAAGATAAGCGCCTTTTGCCATTGACCGCGACGAACATAGAAGATGCACAAACTTCTTGCAATTCCGGCGGAATAGAAGGAGATATCTGCTCAAAACTTTCTGTGCAGGTGTAGACAGTGGAACTCGACATGCCTGCGTTGTCGTTTTCCGCCGGGCACTCTTTGGGCCGGCGCAGCACACAGAAACACCTAGATTGAAGATAAGCGCCTTTTGCCATTGACCGCGACGAACATAGAAGATGCACAAACTTCTTGCAATTCCGGCCGAATGGAAGGAGATATCTGCTCAAAACTTTCTGTGGAGGTGCAGACAGTGGCACCCGACATGCCTGCGTTGTCGTTTTCCGCCGGGCACTCTTTGGGCCGGAGCAGCACGCAGAAACACCTAGATTGAAGATAAGCGTCTTTTTGTCATTGACCGCGACCAACATTGAAGATGCACAAACTTCTTGCAATTCCGGCCGAATGGAAGGAGATATCTGCTCAAAACTTTCTGTGCAAGTGTAGACAGTGGCACCCGACATGCCTGCGTTGTCGTTTTCCGCCGGGCACTCTTTGGGCCGGAGCAGCACGCAGAAACACCTAGATTGAAGATAAGCGCCTTTTGCCATTGACCGCGACGAACATAGAAGATGCACAAACTTCTTGCAATTCCGGCCGAATGGAAGGAGATATCTGCTCAAAACTTTCTGTGCAGGTGTAGACAGTGGCACCCGACATGCCTGCGTCGTCGTTTTCCGCCGAGCACTCTTTGGGCCGGAGCAGCACGCAGAAACACCTAGATTGAAGATAAGCGCCTTTTTGTCATTGACCGCGACCAACATTGAAGATGCACAAACGTCTTGCAATTCCGGCAGAATGGAAGGAGATATCTGCTCACAACTTTCTGTGCAGGTGCAGACAGTGGCACCCGACATGCCTGGGTTGTCGTTTTCCGCCGGGCACTCTTTGGGCCGGCGCAGCACGCAGAAACACCTAGATTGAAGATAAGCGCCTTTTGCCATTGACCGCGACGAACATAGAAGATGCACAAACTTCTTGCAATTCCGGCCGAATGGAAGGAGATATCTGCTCAAAACTTTCTGTGCTGGTGCAGACAGTGGCACCCGACATGCCTGCGTTGTCGTTTTCAGCCGGGCACTCTTTGTGCCGGCGCAGCACGCAAAAACACCTAGATTGCAGATAAGGGCTTTTTGACATTGACCGTGACCAATATTGAAGATGCACAAACGTCTTGCAATTCCGGCCGAACGAAAGAAGATATCTGCTCAAAACTTTCTGTGCAGGTGCAGACAGTGGCACCCGACATGCCTGCGTTGTCGTTTTCAGCCGGGCACTCTTTGGGCCGGAGCAGCACGCAGAAACACCTAGATTGAAGATAAGCGCCTTTTTGTCATTGACCGCGACCAACATTGAAGATGCACAAACTTATTTCAATTCCGGCCGAACGGAAGGAGATATCTGCTCACAACTTTCTGTGCAGGTGCAGACAGTGGCACCCGACATGCCTGGGTTGTCGTTTTCCGCCGGGCACTCTTTGGGCCGGCGCAGCACGCAGAAACACCTAGATTGAAGATAAGCGCCTTTTGCCATTGACCGCGACGAACATAGAAGATGCACAAACTTCTTGCAATTCCGGCCGAATGGAAGGAGATATCTGCTCAAAACTTTCTGTGCTGGTGCAGACAGTGGCACCCGACATGCCTGCGTTGTCGTTTTCAGCCGGGCACTCTTTGTGCCGGCGCAGCACGCAAAAACACCTAGATTGCAGATAAGGGCTTTTTGACATTGACCGGGACCAATATTGAAGATGCACAAACGTCTTGCAATTCCGGCCGAACGGAAGATGATATCTGCTCAAAACTTTCTGTGCAGGTGTAGACAGTGGCACTCGACATGCCTGCGTTGTCGTTTTCCGCCGGGCACTCTTTGGGCCGGCGCAGCACGCAGAAACACCTAGATTGCAGATAAGGGCTTTTTGACATTGACCGTGACCAATATTGAAGATGCACAAACGTCTTGCAATTCCGGCCGAACGAAAGAAGATATCTGCTCAAAACTTTATGTGCAGGTGCAGACAGTGGCACCCGACATGCCTGCGTTGTCGTTTTCAGCCGGGCACTCTTTGGGCCGGAGCAGCACGCAGAAACACCTAGATCGAAGATAAGCGCCTTTTGCCATTGACCGCGACGAACATAGAAGATGCACAAACTTCTTGCAATTCCGGCGGAATAGAAGGCGATATCTGCTCAAAACTTTCTGTGCAGGTGTAGACAGTGGAACTCGACATGCCTGCGTTGTCGTTTTCCGCCGGGCACTCTTTGGGCCGGCGCAGCACACAGAAACACCTAGATTGAAGATAAGCGCCTTTTGCCATTGACCGCGACGAACATAGAAGATGCACAAACTTCTTGCAATTCCGGCCGAATGGAAGGAGATATCTGCTCAAAACTTTCTGTGCAGGTGCAGACAGTGGCACCCGACATGCCTGCGTTGTCGTTTTCAGCCGGCCACTCTTTGGGCCGGAACAGCAAGCAGAAACACCTAGATTGAAGATAAGCGTCTTTTTGTCATTGACCGCGACCAACATTGAAGATGCACAAACTTCTTGCAATTCCGGCCGAATGGAAGGAGATATCTGCTCAAAACTTTCTGTGCAGGTGCAGACAGTGGCACCCGACATGCCTGCGTTGTCGTTTTCAGCCGGCCACTCTTTGGGCCGGAGCAGCACGCAGAAACACCTAGATTGAAGATAAGCGTCTTTTTGTCATTGACCGCGACCAACATTGAAGATGCACAAACTTCTTTCAATTCCGGCCGAACGGAAGGAGATATCTGCTCACAACTTTCTGTGCAGGTGCAGACAGTGGCACCCGACATGCCTGCGTTGTCGTTTTCCGCCGGGCACTCTTTGGGCCGGCGCAGCACGCAGAAACACCTAGATTGAAGATAAGCGCCTTTTGCCATTGACCGCGACGAACATAGAAGATGCACAAACTTCTTGCAATTCCGGCCGAATGGAAGGAGATATCTGCTCAAAACTTTCTGTGCTGGTGCAGACAGTGGCACCCGACATGCCTGCGTTGTCGTTTTCAGCCGGGCACTCTTTGGGCCGGCGCAGCACGCAGAAACACCTAGATTGCAGATAAGGGCTTTTTGACATTGACCGTGACCAATATTGAAGATGCACAAACGTCTTGCAATTCCGGCCGAATGGAAGGAGATATCTGCTCACAACTTTCTGTGCAGATGCAGACAGTGGCACCCGACATGCCTGCGTTGTCGTTTTCCGCCGGGCACTCTTTGGGCCGGCGCAGCACGCAGAAACACCTAGATTGAAGATAAGCGCCTTTTGCCATTGAACGCGACGAACATAGAAGATGCACAAACTTCTTGCAATTCCGGCCGAATAGAAGGAGATATCTGCTCAAAACTTTCTGAGCTGGTGCAGACAGTGGAACCCGACATGCCTGCGTTGTTGTTTTCAGCCGGGCACTCTTTGGGCCGGCGCAGCACGCAGAAACACTTAGATTGCAGATAAGGGCTTTTTGACATTGACCGTGACCAATATTGAAGATGCACAAACGTCTTGCAATTCCGGCCGAACGAAAGAAGATATCTGCTCAAAACTTTCTGTGCAGATGCAGACAGTGGCACCCGACATGCCTGCGTTGTCGTTTTCAGCCGGGCACTCTTTGGGCCGGAGCAGCACGCAGAAACACCTAGATTGAAGATAAGCGCCTTTTTGTCATTGACCGCGACCAACATTGAAGATGCACAAACTTATTTCAATTCCGGCCGAACGGAAGGAGATATCTGCTCACAACTTTCTGTGCAGGTGCAGACAGTGGCACCCGACATGCCTGCGTTGTCGTTTACAGCCGGGCACTCTTTGTGCCGGCGCAGCACGCAAAAAGACCTAGATTGCAGATAAGGGCTTTTTGACATTGACCGGGACCAATATTGAAGATGCACAAACGTCTTGCAATTCCGGCCGAACGGAAGAAGATATCTGCTCAAAACTTTCTGTGCAGGTGTAGACAGTGGCACTCGACATGCCTGCGTTGTCGTTTTCCGCCGGGCACTCTTTGGGCCGGCGCAGCACGCAGAAACACCTAGATTGCAGATAAGGGCTTTTTGACATTGACCGTGACCAATATTGAAGATGCACAAACGTCTTGCAATTCCGGCCGAACGAAAGAAGATATCTGCTCAAAACTTTATGTGCAGGTGCAGACAGTGGCACCCGACATGCCTGCGTTGTCGTTTTCAGCCGGGCACTCTTTGAGCCGGAGCAGCACGCAGAAACACCTAGATTGAAGATAAGCGCCTTTTTGTCATTGACCGCGACCAACATTGAAGATGCACAAACGTCTTGCAATTCCGGCCGAATGGAAGGAGATATCTGCTCACAACTTTCTGTGCAGGTGCAGACAGTGGCACCCGACATGCCTGCGTTGTCGTTTTTCGCAGGGCACTCTTTGGGCCGGCGCAGCACGCAGAAACACCTAGATCGAAGATAAGCGCCTTTTGCCATTGACCGCGACGAACATAGAAGATGCACAAACTTCTTGCAATTCCGGCCGAATGGAAGGAGATATCTGCTCAAAACTTTCTGTGCAGGTGCAGACAGTGGCACCCGACATGCCTGCGTTGTCGTTTTCAGCCGGCCACTCTTTGGGCCGGAGCAGCAAGCAGAAACACCTAGATTGAAGATAAGCGTCTTTTTGTCATTGACCGCGACCAACATTGAAGATGCACAAACTTCTTGCAATTCCAGCCGAATGGAAGGAGATATCTGCTCAAAACTTTCTGTGCAGGTGCAGACAGTGGCACCCGACATGCCTGCGTTGTCGTTTTCAGCCGGCCACTCTTTGGGCCGGAGCAGCACGCAGAAACACCTAGATTGAAGATAAGCGTCTTTTTGTCATTGACCGCGACCAACATTGAAGATGCACAAACTTCTTTCAATTCCGGCCGAACGGAAGGAGATATCTGCTCACAACTTTCTGTGCAGGTGCAGACAGTGGCACCCGACATGCCTGCGTTGTCGTTTTCCGCCGGGCACTCTTTGGGCCGGCGCAGCACGCAGAAACACCTAGATTGAAGATAAGCGCCTTTTGCCATTGACCGCGACGAATATAGAAGATGCACAAACTTCTTGCAATTCCGGCCGAATGGAAGGAGATATCTGCTCAAAACTTTCTGTGCAGGTGCAGACAGTGGCACCCGACATGCCTGCGTTGTCGTTTTCAGCCGGGCACTCTTTGGGCCGGCGCAGCACGCAGAAACACCTAGATTGCAGATAAGGGCTTTTTGACATTGACCGTGACCAATATTGAAGATGCACAAACGTCTTGCAATTCCGGCCGAATGGAAGGAGATATCTGCTCACAACTTTCTGTGCAGATGCAGACAGTGGCACCCGACATGCCTGCGTTGTCGTTTTCCGCCGGGCACTCTTTGGGCCGGCGCAGCACGCAGAAACACCTAGATTGAAGATAAGCGCCTTTTGCCATTGACCGCGACGAACATAGAAGATGCACAAACTTCTTGCAATTCCGGCCGAATAGAAGGAGATATCTGCTCAAAACTTTCTGAGCTGGTGCAGACAGTGGAACCCGACATGCCTGCGTTGTTGTTTTCAGCCGGGCACTCTTTGGGCCGGCGCAGCACGCAGAAACACTTAGATTGCAGATAAGGGCTTTTTGACATTGACCGTGACCAATATTGAAGATGCACAAACGTCTTGCAATTCCGGCCGAACGAAAGAAGATATCTGCTCAAAACTTTCTGTGCAGGTGCAGACAGTGGCACCCGACATGCCTGTGTTGTCGTTTTCAGCCGGGCACTCTTTGGGCCGGAGCAGCACGCAGAAACACCTAGATTGAAGATAAGCGCCTTTTTGTCATTGACCGCGACCAACATTGAAGATGCACAAACTTATTTCAATTCCGGCCGAACGGAAGGAGATATCTGCTCACAACTTTCTGTGCAGGTGCAGACAGTGGCACCCGACATGCCTGGGTTGTCGTTTTCCGCCGGGCACTCTTTGGGCCGGCGCAGCACGCAGAAACACCTAGATTGAAGATAAGCGCCTTTTGCCATTGACCGCGACGAACATAGAAGATGCACAAACTTCTTGCAATTCCGGCCGAATGGAAGGAGATATCTGCTCAAAACTTTCTGTGCTGGTGCAGACAGTGGCACCCGACATGCCTGCGTTGTCGTTTTCAGCCGGGCACTCTTTGTGCCGGCGCAGCACGCAAAAACACCTAGATTGCAGATAAGGGCTTTTTGACATTGACCGGTACCAATATTGAAGATGCACAAACGTCTTGCAATTCCGGCCGAACGGAAGAAGATATCTGCTCAAAACTTTCTGTGCAGGTGTAGACAGTGGCACTCGACATGCCTGCGTTGTCGTTTTCCGCCGGGCACTCTTTGGGCCGGCGCAGCACGCAGAAACACCTAGATTGCAGATAAGGGCTTTTTGACATTGACCGTGACCAATATTGAAGATGCACAAACGTCTTGCAATTCCGGCCGAACGAAAGAAGATATCTGCTCAAAACTTTATGTGCAGGTGCAGACAGTGGCACCTGACATGCCTGCGTTGTCGTTTTCAGCCGGGCACTCTTTGGGCCGGAGCAGCACGCAGAAACACCTAGATTGAAGATAAGCGCCTTTTTGTCATTGACCGCGACCAACATTGAAGATGCACAAACGTCTTGCAATTCCGGCCGAATGGAAGGAGATATCTGCTCACAACTTTCTGTGCAGGTGCAGACAGTGGCACCCGACATGCCTGCGTTGTCGTTTTTCGCAGGGCACTCTTTGGGCCGGCGCAGCACGCAGAAACACCTAGATCGAAGATAAGCGCCTTTTGCCATTGACCGCGACGAACATAGAAGATGCACAAACTTCTTGCAATTCCGGCGGAATAGAAGGAGATATCTGCTCAAAACTTTCTGTGCAGGTGTAGACAGTGGAACTCGACATGCCTGCGTTGTCGTTTTCCGCCGGGCACTCTTTGGGCCGGAGCAGCACGCAGAAACACCTAGATTGAAGATAAGCGTCTTTTTGTCATTGACCGCGACCAACATTGAAGATGCACAAACTTCTTGCAATTCCGGCCGAATGGAAGGAGATATCTGCTCAAAACTTTCTGTGCAAGTGTAGACAGTGGCACCCGACATGCCTGCGTTGTCGTTTTCCGCCGGGCACTCTTTGGGCCGGAGCAGCACGCAGAAACACCTAGATTGAAGATAAGCGCCTTTTGCCATTGACCGCGACGAACATAGAAGATGCACAAACTTCTTGCAATTCCGGCCGAATGGAAGGAGATATCTGCTCAAAACTTTCTGTGCAGGTGTAGACAGTGGCACCCGACATGCCTGCGTCGTCGTTTTCCGCCGAGCACTCTTTGGGCCGGAGCAGCACGCAGAAACACCTAGATTGAAGATAAGCGCCTTTTTGTCATTGACCGCGACCAACATTGAAGATGCACAAACGTCTTGCAATTCCGGCAGAATGGAAGGAGATATCTGCTCACAACTTTCTGTGCAGGTGCAGACAGTGGCACCCGACATGCCTGCGTTGTCGTTTTCCGCCGGGCACTCTTTGGGCCGGCGCAGCACGCAGAAACACCTAGATTGAAGATAAGCGCCTTTTGCCATTGACCGCGACGAACATAGAAGATGCACAAACTTCTTGCAATTCCGGCCGAATGGAAGGAGATATCTGCTCAAAACTTTCTGAGCTGGTGCAGACAGTGGAACCCGACATGCCTGCGTTGTTGTTTTCAGCCGGGCACTCTTTGGGCCGGCGCAGCACGCAGAAACACTTAGATTGCAGATAAGGGCTTTTTGACATTGACCGTGACCAATATTGAAGATGCACAAACGTCTTGCAATTCCGGCCGAACGAAAGAAGATATCTGCTCAAAACTTTCTGTGCAGGTGCAGACAGTGGCACCCGACATGCCTGCGTTGTCGTTTTCAGCCGGGCACTCTTTGGGCCGGAGCAGCACGCAGAAACACCTAGATTGAAGATAAGCGCCTTTTTGTCATTGACCGCGACCAACATTGAAGATGCACAAACTTATTTCAATTCCGGCCGAACGGAAGGAGATATCTGCTCACAACTTTCTGTGCAGGTGCAGACAGTGGCACCCGACATGCCTGGGTTGTCGTTTTCCGCCGGGCACTCTTTGGGCCGGCGCAGCACGCAGAAACACCTAGATTGAAGATAAGCGCCTTTTGCCATTGACCGCGACGAACATAGAAGATGCACAAACTTCTTGCAATTCCGGCCGAATGGAAGGAGATATCTGCTCAAAACTTTCTGTGCTGGTGCAGACAGTGGCACCCGACATGCCTGCGTTGTCGTTTTCAGCCGGGCACTCTTTGTGCCGGCGCAGCACGCAAAAACACCTAGATTGCAGATAAGGGCTTTTTGACATTGACCGGGACCAATATTGAAGATGCACAAACGTCTTGCAATTCCGGCCGAACGGAAGATGATATCTGCTCAAAATTTTCTGTGCAGGTGTAGACAGTGGCACTCGACATGCCTGCGTTGTCGTTTTCCGCCGGGCACTCTTTGGGCCGGCGCAGCACGCAGAAACACCTAGATTGCAGATAAGGGCTTTTTGACATTGACCGTGACCAATATTGAAGATGCACAAACGTCTTGCAATTCCGGCCGAACGAAAGAAGATATCTGCTCAAAACTTTATGTGCAGGTGCAGACAGTGGCACCCGACATGCCTGCGTTGTCGTTTTCAGCCGGGCACTCTTTGGGCCGGAGAAGCACGCAGAAACACCTAGATTGAAGATAAGCGCCTTTTTGTCATTGACCGCGACCAACATTGAAGATGCACAAACGTCTTTCAATTCCGGCCGAATGGAAGGAGATATCTGCTCACAACTTTCTGTGCAGGTGCAGACAGTGGCACCCGACATGCCTGCGTTGTCGTTTTTCGCAGGGCACTCTTTGGGCCGGCACAGCACGCAGAAACACCTAGATCGAAGATAAGCGCCTTTTGCCATTGACCGCGACGAACATAGAAGATGCACAAACTTCTTGCAATTCCGGCGGAATAGAAGGCGATATCTGCTCAAAACTTTCTGTGCAGGTGTAGACTGTGGAACTCGACATGCCTGCGTTGTCGTTTTCCGCCGGGCACTCTTTGGGCCGGCGCAGCACACAGAAACACCTAGATTGAAGATAAGCGCCTTTTGCCATTGACCGCGACGAACATAGAAGATGCACAAACTTCTTGCAATTCCGGCCGAATGGAAGGAGATATCTGCTCAAAACTTTCTGTGCAGGTGCAGACAGTGGCACCCGACATGCCTGCGTTGTCGTTTTCAGCCGGCCACTCTTTGGGCCGGAGCAGCAAGCAGAAACACCTAGATTGAAGATAAGCGTCTTTTTCTCATTGACCGCGACCAACATTGAAGATGCACAAACTTCTTGCAATTCCGGCCGAATGGAAGGAGATATCTGCTCAAAACTTTCTGTGCAGGTGCAGACAGTGGCACCCGACATGCCTGCGTTGTCGTTTTCAGCCGGCCACTCTTTGGGCCGGAGCAGCACGCAGAAACACCTAGATTGAAGATAAGCGTCTTTTTGTCATTGACCGCGACCAACATTGAAGATGCACAAACTTCTTTCAATTCCGGCCGAACGGAAGGAGATATCTGCTCACAACTTTCTGTGCAGGTGCAGACAGTGGCACCCGACATGCCTGCGTTGTCGTTTTCCGCCGGGCACTCTTTGGGCCGGCGCAGCACGCAGAAACACCTAGATTGAAGATAAGCGCCTTTTGCCATTGACCGCGACGAACATAGAAGATGCACAAACTTCTTGCAATTCCGGCCGAATGGAAGGAGATATCTGCTCAAAACTTTCTGTGCAGGTGCAGACAGTGGCACCCGACATGCCTGCGTTGTCGTTTTCAGCCGGGCACTCTTTGGGCCGGCGCAGCACGCAGAAACACCTAGATTGCAGATAAGGACTTTTTGACATTGACCGTGACCAATATTGAAGATGCACAAACGTCTTGCAATTCCGGCCGAATGGAAGGAGATATCTGCTCACAACTTTCTGTGCAGATGCAGACAGTGGCACCCGACATGCCTGCGTTGTCGTTTTCCGCCGGGCACTCTTTGGGCCGGCGCAGCACGCAGAAACACCTAGATTGAAGATAAGCGCCTTTTGCCATTGACCGCGACGAACATAGAAGATGCACAAACTTCTTGCAATTCCGGCCGAATAGAAGGAGATATCTGCTCAAAACTTTCTGAGCTGGTGCAGACAGTGGAACCCGACATGCCTGCGTTGTTGTTTTCAGCCGGGCACTCTTTGGGCCGGCGCAGCACGCAGAAACACTTAGATTGCAGATAAGGGCTTTTTGACATTGACCGTGACCAATATTGAAGATGCACAAACGTCTTGCAATTCCGGCCGAACGAAAGAAGATATCTGCTCAAAACTTTCTGTGCAGATGCAGACAGTGGCACCCGACATGCCTGCGTTGTCGTTTTCAGCCGGGCACTCTTTGGGCCGGAGCAGCACGCAGAAACACCTAGATTGAAGATAAGCGCCTTTTTGTCATTGACCGCGACCAACATTGAAGATGCACAAACTTATTTCAATTCCGGCCGAACGGAAGGAGATATCTGCTCACAACTTTCTGTGCAGGTGCAGACAGTGGCACCCGACATGCCTGCGTTGTCGTTTACAGCCGGGCACTCTTTGTGCCGGCGCAGCACGCAAAAACACCTAGATTGCAGATAAGGGCTTTTTGACATTGACCGGGACCAATATTGAAGATGCACAAACGTCTTGCAATTCCGGCCGAACGGAAGAAGATATCTGCTCAAAACTTTCTGTGCAGGTGTAGACAGTGGCACTCGACATGCCTGCGTTGTCGTTTTCCGCCGGGCACTCTTTGGGCCGGCGCAGCACGCAGAAACACCTAGATTGCAGATAAGGGCTTTTTGACATTGACCGTGACCAATATTGAAGATGCACAAACGTCTTGCAATTCCGGCCGAACGAAAGAAGATATCTGCTCAAAACTTTATGTGCAGGTGCAGACAGTGGCACCCGACATGCCTGCGTTGTCGTTTTCAGCCGGGCACTCTTTGGGCCGGAGCAGCAAGCAGAAACACCTAGATTGAAGATAAGCGCCTTTTTGTCATTGACCGCGACCAACATTGAAGATGCACAAACGTCTTGCAATTCCGGCCGAATGGAAGGAGATATCTGCTCACAACTTTCTGTGCAGGTGCAAACAGTGGCACCCGACATGCCTGCGTTGTCGTTTTTCGCAGGGCACTCTTTGGGCCGGCGCAGCACGCAGAAACACCTAGATCGAAGATAAGCGCCTTTTGCCATTGACCGCGACGAACATAGAAGATGCACAAACTTCTTGCAATTCCGGCGGAATAGAAGGAGATATCTGCTCAAAACTTTCTGTGCAGGTGTAGACAGTGGAACTCGACATGCCTGCGTTGTCGTTTTCCGCCGGGCACTCTTTGGGCCGGCGCAGCACACAGAAACACCTAGATTGAAGATAAGCGCCTTTTGCCATTGACCGCGACGAACATAGAAGATGCACAAACTTCTTGCAATTCCGGCCGAATGGAAGGAGATATCTGCTCAAAACTTTCTGTGCAGGTGCAGACAGTGGCACCCGACATGCCTGCGTTGTCGTTTTCAGCCGGCCACTCTTTGGGCCGGAGCAGCAAGCAGAAACACCTAGATTGAAGATAAGCGTCTTTTTGTCATTGACCGCGACCAACATTGAAGATGCACAAACTTCTTGCAATTCCAGCCGAATGGAAGGAGATATCTGCTCAAAACTTTCTGTGCAGGTGCAGACAGTGGCACCCGACATGCCTGCGTTGTCGTTTTCAGCCGGCCACTCTTTGGGCCGGAGCAGCACGCAGAAACACCTAGATTGAAGATAAGCGTCTTTTTGTCATTGACCGCGACCAACATTGAAGATGCACAAACTTCTTTCAATTCCGGCCGAACGGAAGGAGATATCTGCTCACAACTTTCTGTGCAGGTGCAGACAGTGGCACCCGACATGCCTGCGTTGTCGTTTTCCGCCGGGCACTCTTTGGGCCGGCGCAGCACGCAGAAACACCTAGATTGAAGATAAGCGCCTTTTGCCATTGACCGCGACGAATATAGAAGATGCACAAACTTCTTGCAATTCCGGCCGAATGGAAGGAGATATCTGCTCAAAACTTTCTGTGCAGGTGCAGACAGTGGCACCCGACATGCCTGCGTTGTCGTTTTCAGCCGGGCACTCTTTGGGCCGGCGCAGCACGCAGAAACACCTAGATTGCAGATAAGGGCTTTTTGACATTGACCGTGACCAATATTGAAGATGCACAAACGTCTTGCAATTCCGGCCGAATGGAAGGAGATATCTGCTCACAACTTTCTGTGCAGATGCAGACAGTGGCACCCGACATGCCTGCGTTGTCGTTTTCCGCCGGGCACTCTTTGGGCCGGCGCAGCACGCAGAAACACCTAGATTGAAGATAAGCGCCTTTTGCCATTGACCGCGACGAACATAGAAGATGCACAAACTTCTTGCAATTCCGGCCGAATAGAAGGAGATATCTGCTCAAAACTTTCTGAGCTGGTGCAGACAGTGGAACCCGACATGCCTGCGTTGTTGTTTTCAGCCGGGCACTCTTTGGGCCGGCGCAGCACGCAGAAACACTTAGATTGCAGATAAGGGCTTTTTGACATTGACCGTGACCAATATTGAAGATGCACAAACGTCTTGCAATTCCGGCCGAACGAAAGAAGATATCTGCTCAAAACTTTCTGTGCAGGTGCAGACAGTGGCACCCGACATGCCTGTGTTGTCGTTTTCAGCCGGGCACTCTTTGGGCCGGAGCAGCACGCAGAAACACCTAGATTGAAGATAAGCGCCTTTTTGTCATAGACCGCGACCAACATTGAAGATGCACAAACTTATTTCAATTCCGGCCGAACGGAAGGAGATATCTGCTCACAACTTTCTGTGCAGGTGCAGACAGTGGCACCCGACATGCCTGGGTTGTCGTTTTCCGCCGGGCACTCTTTGGGCCGGCGCAGCACGCAGAAACACCTAGATTGAAGATAAGCGCCTTTTGCCATTGACCGCGACGAACATAGAAGATGCACAAACTTCTTGCAATTCCGGCCGAATGGAAGGAGATATCTGCTCAAAACTTTCTGTGCTGGTGCAGACAGTGGCACCCGACATGCCTGCGTTGTCGTTTTCAGCCGGGCACTCTTTGTGCCGGCGCAGCACGCAAAAACACCTAGATTGCAGATAAGGGCTTTTTGACATTGACCGGTACCAATATTGAAGATGCACAAACGTCTTGCAATTCCGGCCGAACGGAAGAAGATATCTGCTCAAAACTTTCTGTGCAGGTGTAGACAGTGGCACTCGACATGCCTGCGTTGTCGTTTTCCGCCGGGCACTCTTTGGGCCGGCGCAGCACGCAGAAACACCTAGATTGCAGATAAGGGCTTTTTGACATTGACCGTGACCAATATTGAAGATGCACAAACGTCTTGCAATTCCGGCCGAACGAAAGAAGATATCTGCTCAAAACTTTATGTGCAGGTGCAGACAGTGGCACCCGACTTGCCTGTGTTGTCGTTTTCAGCCGGGCACTCTTTGGGCAGGAGCAGCACGCAGAAACACCTAGATTGAAGATAAGCGCCTTTTTGTCATTGACCGCGACGAACATTGAAGATGCACAAACGTCTTGCAATTCCGGCCAAATGGAAGGAGATATCTGCTCACAACTTTCTGTGCAGGTGCAGACAGTGGCACCCGACATGCCTGCGTTGTCGTTTTTCGCAGGGCACTCTTTGGGCCGGCGCAGCACGCAGAAACACCTAGATCGAAGATAAGCGCCTTTTGCCATTGACCGCGACGAACATAGAAGATGCACAAACTTCTTGCAATTCCGGCGGAATAGAAGGAGATATCTGTTCAAAACTTTCTGTGCAGGTGTAGACAGTGGAACTCGACATGCCTGCGTTGTCGTTTTCCGCCGGGCACTCTTTGGGCCGGCGCAGCACACAGAAACACCTAGATTGAAGATAAGCGCCTTTTGCCATTGACCGCGACGAACATAGAAGATGCACAAACTTCTTGCAATTCCGGCCGAATGGAAGGAGATATCTGCTCAAAACTTTCTGTGCAGGTGCAGACAGTGGCACCCGACATGCCTGCGTTGTCGTTTTCAGCCGGCCACTCTTTGGGCCGGAGCAGCAAGCAGAAACACCTAGATTGAAGATAACCGTCTTTTTGTCATTGCCCGTGACCAACATTGAAGATGCACAAACTTCTTGCAATTCCGGCCGAATGGAAGGAGATATCTGCTCAAAACTTTCTGTGCAGGTGCAGACAGTGGCACCCGACATGCCTGCGTTGTCGTTTTCAGCCGGCCACTCTTTGGGCCGGAGCAGCACGCAGAAACACCTAGATTGAAGATAAGCGTCTTTTTGTCATTGACCGCGACCAACATTGAAGATGCACAAACTTCTTTCAATTCCGGCCGAACGGAAGGAGATATCTGCTCACAACTTTCTGTGCAGGTGCAGACAGTGGCACCCGACATGCCTTCGTTGTCGTTTTCCGCCGTGCACTCTTTGGGCCGGCGCAGCACGCAGAAACACCTAGATTGAAGATAAGCGCCTTTTGCCATTGACCGCGACGAACATAGAAGATGCACAAACTTCTTGCAATTCCGGCCGAATAGAAGGAGATATCTGCTCAAAACTTTCTGAGCTGGTGCAGACAGTGGAACCCGACATGCCTGCGTTGTTGTTTTCAGCCGGGCACTCTTTGGGCCGGCGCAGCACGCAGAAACACTTAGATTGAAGATAAGCGCCTTTTGCCATTGACCGCGACGAACATAGAAGATGCACAAACTTCTTGCAATTCCGGCCGAATGGAAGGAGATATCTGCTCAAAACTTTCTGTGCAGGTGCAGACAGTGGCACCCGACATGCCTGCGTTGTCGTTTTCAGCGGGGCACTCTTTGGGCCGGCGCAGCACGCAGAAACACCTAGATTGCAGATAAGGGCTTTTTGACATTGACCGTGACCAATATTGAAGATGCACAAACGTCTTGCAATTCCGGCCGAATGGAAGGAGATATCTGCTCAAAACTTTCTGTGCAGATGCAGACAGTGGCACCCGACATGCCTGCGTTGTCGTTTTCCGCCGTGCACTCTTTGGGCCGGCGCAGCACGCAGAAACACCTAGATTGAAGATAAGCGCCTTTTGCCATTGACCGCGACGAACATAGAAGATGCACAAACTTCTTGCAATTCCGGCCGAATAGAAGGAGATATCTGCTCAAAACTTTCTGAGCTGGTGCAGACAGTGGAACCCGACATGCCTGCGTTGTTGTTTTCAGCCGGGCACTCTTTGGGCCGGCGCAGCACGCAGAAACACTTAGATTGCAGATAAGGGCTTTTTGACATTGACCGTGACCAATATTGAAGATGCACAAACGTCTTGCAATTCCGGCCGAACGAAAGAAGATATCTGCTCAAAACTTTCTGTGCAGGTGCAGACAGTGGCACCCGACATGCCTGCGTTGTCGTTTTCAGCCGGGCACTCTTTGGGCCGGAGCAGCACGCAGAAACACCTAGATTGAAGATAAGCGCCTTTTTGTCATTGACCGCGACCAACATTGAAGATGCACAAACTTATTTCAATTCCGGCCGAACGGAAGGAGATATCTGCTCACAACTTTCTGTGCAGGTGCAGACAGTGGCACCCGACATGCATGGGTTGTCGTTTTCCGCCGGGCACTCTTTGGGCCGGCGCAGCACGCAGAAACACCTAGATTGAAGATAAGCGCCTTTTGCCATTGACCGCGACGAACATAGAAGATGCACAAACTTCTTGCAATTCCGGCCGAATGGAAGGAGATATCTGCTCAAAACTTTCTGTGCTGGTGCAGACAGTGGCACCCGACATGCCTGCGTTGTCGTTTTCAGCCGGGCACTCTTTGTGCCGGCGCAGCACGCAAAAACACCTAGATTGCAGATAAGGGCTTTTTGACATTGACCGGGACCAATATTGAAGATGCACAAACGTCTTGCAATTCCGGCCGAACGGAAGATGATATCTGCTCAAAACTTTCTGTGCAGGTGTAGACAGTGGCACTCGACATGCCTGCGTTGTCGTTTTCCGCCGGGCACTCTTTGGGCCGGCGCAGCACGCAGAAACACCTAGATTGCAGATAAGGGCTTTTTGACATTGACCGTGACCAATATTGAAGATGCACAAACGTCTTGCAATTCCGGCCGAACGAAAGAAGATATCTGCTCAAAACTTTATGTGCAGGTGCAGACAGTGGCACCTGACATGCCTGCGTTGTCGTTTTCAGCCGGGCACTCTTTGGGCCGGAGCAGCACGCAGAAACACCTAGATTGAAGATAAGCGCCTTTTTGTCATTGACCGCGACCAACATTGAAGATGCACAAACGTCTTGCAATTCCGGCCGAATGGAAGGAGATATCTGCTCACAACTTTCTGTGCAGGTGCAGACAGTGGCACCCGACATGCCTGCGTTGTCGTTTTTCGCAGGGCACTCTTTGGGCCGGCGCAGCACGCAGAAACACCTAGATCGAAGATAAGCGCCTTTTGCCATTGACCGCGACGAACATAGAAGATGCACAAACTTCTTGCAATTCCGGCGGAATAGAAGGAGATATCTGCTCAAAACTTTCTGTGCAGGTGTAGACAGTGGAACTCGACATGCCTGCGTTGTCGTTTTCCGCCGGGCACTCTTTGGGCCGGAGCAGCACGCAGAAACACCTAGATTGAAGATAAGCGCCTTTTGCCATTGACCGCGACGAACATAGAAGATGCACAAACTTCTTGCAATTCCGGCCGAATGGAAGGAGATATCTGCTCAAAACTTTCTGTGCAGGTGCAGACAGTGGCACCCGACATGCCTGCGTTGTCGTTTTCAGCCGGCCACTCTTTGGGCCGGAGCAGCAAGCAGAAACACCTAGATTGAAGATAACCGTCTTTTTGTCATTGCCCGTGACCAACATTGAAGATGCACAAACTTCTTGCAATTCCGGCCGAATGGAAGGAGATATCTGCTCAAAACTTTCTGTGCAGGTGCAGACAGTGGCACCCGACATGCCTGCGTTGTCGTTTTCAGCCGGCCACTCTTTGGGCCGGAGCAGCACGCAGAAACACCTAGATTGAAGATAAGCGTCTTTTTGTCATTGACCGCGACCAACATTGAAGATGCACAAACTTCTTTCAATTCCGGCCGAACGGAAGGAGATATCTGCTCACAACTTTCTGTGCAGGTGCAGACAGTGGCACCCGACATGCCTTCGTTGTCGTTTTCCGCCGTGCACTCTTTGGGCCGGCGCAGCACGCAGAAACACCTAGATTGAAGATAAGCGCCTTTTGCCATTGACCGCGACGAACATAGAAGATGCACAAACTTCTTGCAATTCCGGCCGAATAGAAGGAGATATCTGCTCAAAACTTTCTGAGCTGGTGCAGACAGTGGAACCCGACATGCCTGCGTTGTTGTTTTCAGCCGGGCACTCTTTGGGCCGGCGCAGCACGCAGAAACACTTAGATTGAAGATAAGCGCCTTTTGCCATTGACCGCGACGAACATAGAAGATGCACAAACTTCTTGCAATTCCGGCCGAATGGAAGGAGATATCTGCTCAAAACTTTCTGTGCAGGTGCAGACAGTGGCACCCGACATGCCTGCGTTGTCGTTTTCAGCGGGGCACTCTTTGGGCCGGCGCAGCACGCAGAAACACCTAGATTGCAGATAAGGGCTTTTTGACATTGACCGTGACCAATATTGAAGATGCACAAACGTCTTGCAATTCCGGCCGAATGGAAGGAGATATCTGCTCAAAACTTTCTGTGCAGATGCAGACAGTGGCACCCGACATGCCTGCGTTGTCGTTTTCCGCCGTGCACTCTTTGGGCCGGCGCAGCACGCAGAAACACCTAGATTGAAGATAAGCGCCTTTTGCCATTGACCGCGACGAACATAGAAGATGCACAAACTTCTTGCAATTCCGGCCGAATAGAAGGAGATATCTGCTCAAAACTTTCTGAGCTGGTGCAGACAGTGGAACCCGACATGCCTGCGTTGTTGTTTTCAGCCGGGCACTCTTTGGGCCGGCGCAGCACGCAGAAACACTTAGATTGCAGATAAGGGCTTTTTGACATTGACCGTGACCAATATTGAAGATGCACAAACGTCTTGCAATTCCGGCCGAACGAAAGAAGATATCTGCTCAAAACTTTCTGTGCAGGTGCAGACAGTGGCACCCGACATGCCTGCGTTGTCGTTTTCAGCCGGGCACTCTTTGGGCCGGAGCAGCACGCAGAAACACCTAGATTGAAGATAAGCGCCTTTTTGTCATTGACCGCGACCAACATTGAAGATGCACAAACTTATTTCAATTCCGGCCGAACGGAAGGAGATATCTGCTCACAACTTTCTGTGCAGGTGCAGACAGTGGCACCCGACATGCATGGGTTGTCGTTTTCCGCCGGGCACTCTTTGGGCCGGCGCAGCACGCAGAAACACCTAGATTGAAGATAAGCGCCTTTTGCCATTGACCGCGACGAACATAGAAGATGCACAAACTTCTTGCAATTCCGGCCGAATGGAAGGAGATATCTGCTCAAAACTTTCTGTGCTGGTGCAGACAGTGGCACCCGACATGCCTGCGTTGTCGTTTTCAGCCGGGCACTCTTTGTGCCGGCGCAGCACGCAAAAACACCTAGATTGCAGATAAGGGCTTTTTGACATTGACCGGGACCAATATTGAAGATGCACAAACGTCTTGCAATTCCGGCCGAACGGAAGATGATATCTGCTCAAAACTTTCTGTGCAGGTGTAGACAGTGGCACTCGACATGCCTGCGTTGTCGTTTTCCGCCGGGCACTCTTTGGGCCGGCGCAGCACGCAGAAACACCTAGATTGCAGATAAGGGCTTTTTGACATTGACCGTGACCAATATTGAAGATGCACAAACGTCTTGCAATTCCGGCCGAACGAAAGAAGATATCTGCTCAAAACTTTATGTGCAGGTGCAGACAGTGGCACCTGACATGCCTGCGTTGTCGTTTTCAGCCGGGCACTCTTTGGGCCGGAGCAGCACGCAGAAACACCTAGATTGAAGATAAGCGCCTTTTTGTCATTGACCGCGACCAACATTGAAGATGCACAAACGTCTTGCAATTCCGGCCGAATGGAAGGAGATATCTGCTCACAACTTTCTGTGCAGGTGCAGACAGTGGCACCCGACATGCCTGCGTTGTCGTTTTTCGCAGGGCACTCTTTGGGCCGGCGCAGCACGCAGAAACACCTAGATCGAAGATAAGCGCCTTTTGCCATTGACCGCGACGAACATAGAAGATGCACAAACTTCTTGCAATTCCGGCGGAATAGAAGGAGATATCTGCTCAAAACTTTCTGTGCAGGTGTAGACAGTGGAACTCGACATGCCTGCGTTGTCGTTTTCCGCCGGGCACTCTTTGGGCCGGAGCAGCACGCAGAAACACCTAGATTGAAGATAAGCGTCTTTTTGTCATTGACCGCGACCAACATTGAAGATGCACAAACTTCTTGCAATTCCGGCCGAATGGAAGGAGATATCTGCTCAAAACTTTCTGTGCAAGTGTAGACAGTGGCACCCGACATGCCTGCGTTGTCGTTTTCCGCCGGGCACTCTTTGGGCCGGAGCAGCACGCAGAAACACCTAGATTGAAGATAAGCGCCTTTTGCCATTGACCGCGACGAACATAGAAGATGCACAAACTTCTTGCAATTCCGGCCGAATGGAAGGAGATATCTGCTCAAAACTTTCTGTGCAGGTGTAGACAGTGGCACCCGACATGCCTGCGTCGTCGTTTTCCGCCGAGCACTCTTTGGGCCGGAGCAGCACGCAGAAACACCTAGATTGAAGATAAGCGCCTTTTTGTCATTGACCGCGACCAACATTGAAGATGCACAAACGTCTTGCAATTCCGGCAGAATGGAAGGAGATATCTGCTCACAACTTTCTGTGCAGGTGCAGACAGTGGCACCCGACATGCCTGCGTTGTCGTTTTCCGCCGGGCACTCTTTGGGCCGGCGCAGCACGCAGAAACACCTAGATTGAAGATAAGCGCCTTTTGCCATTGACCGCGACGAACATAGAAGATGCACAAACTTCTTGCAATTCCGGCCGAATGGAAGGAGATATCTGCTCAAAACTTTCTGAGCTGGTGCAGACAGTGGAACCCGACATGCCTGCGTTGTTGTTTTCAGCCGGGCACTCTTTGGGCCGGCGCAGCACGCAGAAACACTTAGATTGCAGATAAGGGCTTTTTGACATTGACCGTGACCAATATTGAAGATGCACAAACGTCTTGCAATTCCGGCCGAACGAAAGAAGATATCTGCTCAAAACTTTCTGTGCAGGTGCAGACAGTGGCACCCGACATGCCTGCGTTGTCGTTTTCAGCCGGGCACTCTTTGGGCCGGAGCAGCACGCAGAAACACCTAGATTGAAGATAAGCGCCTTTTTGTCATTGACCGCGACCAACATTGAAGATGCACAAACTTATTTCAATTCCGGCCGAACGGAAGGAGATATCTGCTCACAACTTTCTGTGCAGGTGCAGACAGTGGCACCCGACATGCCTGGGTTGTCGTTTTCCGCCGGGCACTCTTTGGGCCGGCGCAGCACGCAGAAACACCTAGATTGAAGATAAGCGCCTTTTGCCATTGACCGCGACGAACATAGAAGATGCACAAACTTCTTGCAATTCCGGCCGAATGGAAGGAGATATCTGCTCAAAACTTTCTGTGCTGGTGCAGACAGTGGCACCCGACATGCCTGCGTTGTCGTTTTCAGCCGGGCACTCTTTGTGCCGGCGCAGCACGCAAAAACACCTAGATTGCAGATAAGGGCTTTTTGACATTGACCGGGACCAATATTGAAGATGCACAAACGTCTTGCAATTCCGGCCGAACGGAAGATGATATCTGCTCAAAATTTTCTGTGCAGGTGTAGACAGTGGCACTCGACATGCCTGCGTTGTCGTTTTCCGCCGGGCACTCTTTGGGCCGGCGCAGCACGCAGAAACACCTAGATTGCAGATAAGGGCTTTTTGACATTGACCGTGACCAATATTGAAGATGCACAAACGTCTTGCAATTCCGGCCGAACGAAAGAAGATATCTGCTCAAAACTTTATGTGCAGGTGCAGACAGTGGCACCCGACATGCCTGCGTTGTCGTTTTCAGCCGGGCACTCTTTGGGCCGGAGAAGCACGCAGAAACACCTAGATTGAAGATAAGCGCCTTTTTGTCATTGACCGCGACCAACATTGAAGATGCACAAACGTCTTTCAATTCCGGCCGAATGGAAGGAGATATCTGCTCACAACTTTCTGTGCAGGTGCAGACAGTGGCACCCGACATGCCTGCGTTGTCGTTTTTCGCAGGGCACTCTTTGGGCCGGCACAGCACGCAGAAACACCTAGATCGAAGATAAGCGCCTTTTGCCATTGACCGCGACGAACATAGAAGATGCACAAACTTCTTGCAATTCCGGCGGAATAGAAGGCGATATCTGCTCAAAACTTTCTGTGCAGGTGTAGACTGTGGAACTCGACATGCCTGTGTTGTCGTTTTCCGCCGGGCACTCTTTGGGCCGGCGCAGCACACAGAAACACCTAGATTGAAGATAAGCGCCTTTTGCCATTGACCGCGACGAACATAGAAGATGCACAAACTTCTTGCAATTCCGGCCGAATGGAAGGAGATATCTGCTCAAAACTTTCTGTGCAGGTGCAGACAGTGGCACCCGACATGCCTGCGTTGTCGTTTTCAGCCGGCCACTCTTTGGGCCGGAGCAGCAAGCAGAAACACCTAGATTGAAGATAAGCGTCTTTTTCTCATTGACCGCGACCAACATTGAAGATGCACAAACTTCTTGCAATTCCGGCCGAATGGAAGGAGATATCTGCTCAAAACTTTCTGTGCAGGTGCAGACAGTGGCACCCGACATGCCTGCGTTGTCGTTTTCAGCCGGCCACTCTTTGGGCCGGAGCAGCACGCAGAAACACCTAGATTGAAGATAAGCGTCTTTTTGTCATTGACCGCGACCAACATTGAAGATGCA